>NC_052507.1:43927370-44076234 GCF_014356525.2 Nilaparvata lugens
GAGTTAAAGAGAAATCTATCAATTTGGAGAATTCTCTACATGTTCTTGAATCAACAACAGAGATATTCAGATCGCACTTGAATACAATCAACGATAATAAAGTTGACAAGAATTATTTGGATAGGAAATTGAAAGTTATCCCAGACAAGATTAAAAATTTGGAAGTATTAGATAGAAATTATCCAAATACCAGATTGAAACAGCTTAGCACAGAAATTTCTACTAGAGTAAATGAAACTCATTCATTATTGGTTGATAAGGAATATTTGGATAAAACTGTGCAAGCATTGAATAACATTGTTATAACAAAACAAGAGTTTGGAGATCAATTATCTGCAATAACTAATACGATAAAGACAAATCTTGTGGAGGGGATTGAACAATTTGTTTAAAAAAACGATTTAAATACATTGCTATCTACATTTGCCAAAACTTATGTATTGAAAAATGATCTGAGTAGTGAAATGCAAGCATTTGTTAAGAAAGATGAATTACAAGCTATAGTCAAAACAATTTGTGAGGAAATAGCATCTTCAATTAAAAATACTGAGGATGGTGAAGTGACAAGATTACAATGTTCACCACATTTATCGATTATCCCACTTTATTTGTTCATAGAATAGCCTACCAAATAATAAGGAACTACGCGAAGGTTAGTTTTCATATGAATTGGATCGAGGCAAAACAGCATAATTTGACAGAAGATCAAGTAGGCAATTTAATCACAGATAAAATGGGTCTGAGTATCTATGCAAATGTTCTAAAACCCTCAAGTTAGAATTACTTCAATCTTTAACCAATTCCACTGTGCAAGTTGCTTGGGAGAAATCACATGAGAAATAGATAGCTACATTCTATTTCAACATGAGAGAGTGTTCTCTACTTCACAACCATTTTTTCCAATTGTAATGGATTTTCCATGGTGAAACAAGATTATGGAAAAAACGTGCTAATGTTCAAATTTGAGAAGAATCAGAGCAGAGATGCATTCATCCTTGTGAGCTCTGTGAAGTAAAATTGTAAATGTGCTAATGATCAAGTGATGAATTTGACCATAAAGTTGTGAAAAAAGTATTTTAAACATACAAATGCAGACTACTCTGGAGTATTGGCCATCCTGAATACAAAAAGTTGACATTCTAGCCCTGGAGTTTCTTACAGGGCACCCCAGAAACCAAGGATTTTCAAATCACATTTCTGTACAAGATATTATGGGCTAGGTATGAAGGATTTGTCAATTCAGAGCCGTGAGTCAGCTGAGGTATCTCAAAGTTGTAATTGGATCTGTGATGAGTTGAGTAGCTTTATGGTTAACTGTTTCTCCAAGCTCTGTTTTGTATTTTTTGATGTGGATCAACAAAAATTTAATAAAAAGATGTCTAACATTCAGTACGGGAAATTCAATAAACAATATTGTATTGTTGGGTATGGATGAGTATTTTGTGATTCCAGGCTATTTACTATATGTATATTAACATCCTGCAAAAATTCAGCTTTCTCTTAATTAGTTGCATGAAATAAGTTTTTTGTCTTTGTTGACTGGGCTAATACTGTATTAGGGAAATATTGGACAATGTGATGAATTCTTTGAGTAAATCTCATGAAAGAAGAGAATTAACTATAAAAATTAGAATTACCCTTATAAAATAGAAGGTTTGCCAAACAAACAGTTAGCACCCGAGCGTTAAGGCTCACTTATCAACAGAGAATATCTGCAAATTAGAAATAAGATGGATTTAGTATTGAATAGGAAGAAAGAAAATAAACAAGATTTATTCAAATAAATGTGTAGAAATAACCTCAAAATGCATAATCAATGAGGAAATCGATTAGAACCAAAGCCTGTTCAATAATTCTTCTTCACACATGCCAATGTGTGTGAGATCACAAAGCAAATTGTATTGAAATACAGCAATATTGTTATAAATTATTGTAATATCTGTTATTTTATGTAAAAATATGAATGAAAATGCAACCAAAAATATATTATTTATGTTGAATTGCACAAAAAGTATGCATGTTATGAATGTTATCTAAATGTATCTCCAAAAAAAACTCAAGAAAACAAAATTCTTGTCCTTAAATATGAAATTTATTATTATTGTATCAAAATATTATGAAATGTAATCCAAATCAACAAAAATTATCTTGAAAGCACAGCATTTGTAATCAGCATTAAATAAATCACATCAAGTGTAACCCTTCTTGTACACAACCTGCCAAGCATACAAAAGAATTACTCGAATCAAGTGGTAGACAATTGTTAAGACACCAAAGTTAATCATGTTCTCACCCAAATATATGTAAAAACCCAGACAAAGAGTCAAAACCTGTAATATCTTAAATAATGAAAATCTATATTTGTTGCAAATATTGCTAGAATCCCAAGAGGATAATATGTTGATTTTTTTGTTATATTTGTTATAGTTGTGGGTCAGCTCATGAGCCACCCTTGAATGGAAGTTTTGAATTTGTTCAATGAAGGATCCAAAGAGACCTCATCGATTGTATTTTGATTGTATCCAATGAGAGGAACAATCGATTATTTCTTTTTTTCATAGCAAAAAGTGGACAATATATTGTTTTAGTGTAAAGTGTGAAGTTTGTAGAAGTCAGAAGATCAAATAATGGTGTATTCATCACAATATCGGATTTTTCAAATAGTCATTGTTTTGACTCGTCTTCCAATAACCTATTTTAAATAACCTTGTTAAAAAGTTACCAAAGACCTATTAGTGAAATTTTATTCAATTTTTGTATTTTTTATCTGTGAGCCAATATCTTAGGCCAATTAATCTATTATTTTATAAATTTATTCATCAATTGATTGTTTTAGAAATTCAAATTTAATTATTCCCCAATTTAATTGGTGAAGGAAATATCTAATTAAAATTCCACATGTGCTAAGACCAAAGCCTGGACCAGCCACCGATCATACAAAATTTGATCTAAAGGAACCATGATCATCAATAAGATTCATGTGAGTTTTTATGTTCAGGCCCCAATCTTCGCTTTGAAGAAAACATAGTGCAGAAAAATATAAATTTTTCTTTGTTAAAGTAATGCCCATGCCAACAAGCGCTTATAATCATTAAGATCCCAGATTTTATCTGGTATAGAATTTATAAGAACTTGTAGTTGATTAACTATCCTCAGCTGCCAGAACCACGACCTTGAGTAATTTTTAAAAATCTTTTATAATTTGTTTTCATTATTTTTCAAAGAACTGTTACATTTGTCAATTATAAAGTCTGTTGGATCATGCATGGTATCACACCAGCACAAGCAAATTTCCAGTTATTTTGTCAATGTTAAACTATTTTCAATCTGTAATCCAAGCTTTAAATCTGCACTGTCAAATTATATATTTTATTATATTATATTTCCACTTTATCAATTCGTCTTCTGAGTTTGATTATTTCTTAAGCCTGTCAATTATTGTGTCTGACACATTCTATATTATCAAGAACTGATCAAGTACAATCGTTGAAATAATTGATTCAACCTGGATATTGGAACAGATCTAAGTGGATGTAGTGTGTGGGGTCAGATCGAGATTACCTATTCTCTGTTCTCTGTCCTTACCTGCTTATCTGTGACCATCCTTAGCTTGGGAGCAAATTTTTTGACTGTATGGCAGATGCAGCTGGAGATAATACAATTTCCTACAATAGAGCATGAAGCCTGACAAGACTCTGTTCTCGAAGTATATTCCGAACGATCTCTGGTCATTAGTACCCTATCTTAATCCTTCAGAACTTATTAGAGATGCAGTCCCATAGATTATCTACTTTGGGGTTTTTGCTCGACCTGTATGATTTTGTATGCTGTTTCATCACAGGTAATAGTTTTAAGATCTCCATACTCAGTGTTTAGCAACCATTACACTACATCTGAAAATTTTATCATTATACAATCAGTCATAAGAAGAATCAAGGGTGAGCAAGTGTTTATGCCTCCCGCAATTCAGACGATTGTATTGAATCTTGTAGTGACTCAGTCAATCTGGTGTTCACTTAGCGTCCACGCACGCATTTTCAAATTCCTGATCTCAATACTGGTGACTCAGTACAAGATTCGTTATATGTGTGTCAACTTAACCTTGGTGGCGATAGTAGTTCCCCCAAGAAGTGCTTCACAACAATTATTATGATCTTTCAATTACACATGGTTATTGTAAAACAATCTTTTTTGTGAAATACCCAAAATGAGAAATTTGAAATGTGGTTGAGGATATAGAAAATTTTCTCCTATTTTCATTCCAATAAAAGATTCTATTCTTACAATTACAAATAGAAAGTTACAGCTGAGTAAAAAATGGTGAATTTGATTTTTCATTTTTTTTACAATTCTACTAATAATTGACAACCTCTAAAATGAGACTGATGTATGATAGGAACTTGCAATTAGTCTCAAATTATAGAGAACTCCATGCTCTACATGCTCAGTTGCCTGAAATCCATCTTCAACCAATTTTCTTCATCAGAAAACTACGGAGAACGTGAGGATGAGAAAAACATCTCCATTTTGATGATTTTTTGAAACGATCGTATTGAAGTTTCCAAATATATTTTTTCATGAATCATTTATGTCAAATGAGAAAGAAGATTCTGTTCTACAATTCAAGACCTAGTAATCTCTTATCATAATTGGTTTCTGAAATAAGCAGCTTTGAATATAGAGATAAGCAATTTTTTGTGTATAAAAATATAGGTTTGAGAACAGTTGAGGATATTTTTTTTACTGATTATTATTATCATATTCAATAAAACTTGTAAGTGAAAAAACACTCACATTTTCTGATGTGGCGACGTCCGTTTCGTGCTGGTATTGCAATTTTCAAGCCAGACAGAGACTGAAGTATTTAAGGTTATGAGGGTGAAATTTGGTCAGAGTGGGGGTGGAGAGGAGTTTTGGCGGTTAAGTGCATCGCCCATTAAATGATGTCATTGAATGTGAAACCAGCCTGGGGTAGTTCACCAAACAACCGCTGCTCTAGCGCTAGCGCTAACTGGCAACTCTGAGTTCACCAACCTTCTGCCACGCGCTAACTGGCACTACAGTATTGTCAACTCGAGGTCATTCGGCCACCGCTGTATCTAGAAATAGATCCTATGTTGCCACATTTAAGCAACTGTCGCAGTGTTGCCAGATTTCAGTCTCTGTCTCCTAAAAACAGTTTCTACATTTCTTGCAGGCTGGCCAGTATTCACAACTCCAAGCATACCCAGCTCCATAGTAGAGATTATGATGAAGGGGACTGGGGAAGGTTAGTGAGGGTTTGAGTTACATTTTATCATACCTCAAACCATCTGAAATTATCAAAAACCGAAAATCATCCCCTATTTTATGTAAACCGCAAAATCTTGGGGTAGTTTTTTGGGAATTTTTTTATTATTGATTTTTGTAGTAGACAGGATGCTGGAAACAGTGGAATGAACTATTCATGATTTTTCTCATTTTTGGGGTTGAAATTTAGGGATGAAAAAAATGAAATTTTTTGTTGTTGAGATATCAGAAAAATTCTTTTTGTCATTCAATTCTACTCTTTGAGAGGATTTTCTTGTTTTTTATCATTTTATTATTAATGATTGGGGGGTGGTTAATGAGATAAGTGTAGTTTTTCAGAATTCTCTGTTTGAGGCAATATTTTTTGGAAATGGTAGATAGTGCTTAATAGATAAAAATTTATAATTTTTCAATGGTTGCTGAGGGTTGAAATCGTTAGGGGTTTACCATTTTTAAAACTTTAAATATTGGAATTTCGAAAAATTCTTTTTTCCATCAAGTGTTCAAAGAGATGAAGAAACGTATTTAATGTTTTGATCTAAAATCATCTCCTACTGAGTTATTGGGAACTTTATTAACATTAAAAACCACCCCTAAAATGGAGTGTTTTTTTTAAATCATTCTCTATTTTATAAGTTGTTCTTGGAAATTTTTGGTTAGCTTGAACTTTTTAAGCATAACAAGATGATGAAGCATAGAAGATATATTCAAGTATTGCATGATTATAAATTCAAAATGTAATGATATTTCTAGTATTTACTGTATATCTTGTGAATGCCACTTCCATAATAACTAGAAATTTCACAGTTTGCATAAGTATTTTATTTTAGTACATTGTAAGTTTATAGGAATATTAACATAAAAAATATATTATAATAGTGCTTAAAATGGAGAAACACATGAAATTTGAAATGTTAAATATAATTACCAAAAAGTGAATATTATCGAAATGTGTTTGAAGGTTTATAGATTGCTTTTCACTTCCAATTCACAAGGTTAATTTGAGTTGTATCCAACTATTTCAGTCAATAACGTTTTGATTGAATGAATGAACAATCACGTAGAAATTAAATAGAATTATAATTTAATAAAAACACTCCAATATAAAGTTTAAATTCAGTCTGTCAACTCTCAGATCAAACTATATAGGAATTGATAAAAAATAAACAAATTTCGAAACAAAAAAAATTAACTAATAACATAAAAAAATACTGCAGTAAAATAGCAAGATGTCAATATATTTGGTGTTTTCACTGTCATTTTATAATCGCCCACGCTTTCTACCCTTTTCACTGAGATTAAATCATATTTATCACAGATATATAATGATATTTTTTCACATTATATCAACACTGGAATCAAGCAATTCAACTGTTCATATAACAAGTATCATATTATGCAAATAATATAAACACGTTACAAAAAGAGCTGATTAAATGGAATAAATAATAATAATAATACTAATACTGTTCAGTTTTCGAGAACTGCAGTATCAGTGTTCGAGGGAGAACAAAAAAATAGTACCGGTCATTTAGATAAGAGTTCTGGAATGTCAACAGAACCAGCCTTGAGACAGCTTGTCACCCCCCTCCCCCATTGCAGTCTGTTTGCACAGAATAAAAAATCGAAAACGGCTCTGACGATTCTCTTCAAATTTATACGATGGATAGCTATTTATAAGTCCTATCAACTGACATGAGTCTCATTTCTGGGAAAATTGCAGGAGTTCCGTAATATTCCTGAGATAAATGGCAGCTAATAACTGAAGAAACATGTTTTTCACGATTTTCTCAAAAATGACTTGACCGATTTTTTAAAAATTCATTTCAGCTCTATCAACTGGCATGAGTCTTTTTTCTGGGAGAATAATGGGGGGTCCACCCCATCTTTGAGAAATGGACTTTGTAACCTCTTTCTCGTGCATGAGGTAGGTAGGTAGAGCAGTTTATAAAAAGAACACAGTCGAGATATTTCATCTGTAGAACAGCTGTTTTGATGAATTCTAAAATAATCGAACTTCGCAATTCACACAAAGGAAAAAGTACTCTGAAAACAATAATTATATAGTAGTCTGATCGTAGTTTCAAATATGTTGCCGCCAATCGTCATTAGGTTATTCCCCTAAATTATTCTCATTTACGAATGAGGCTTACAGTTCAATGAGCAAGGAAAGTTGTGTGAGTGTACCACACCAGATTTTGTAATTAACGTTCATGTTCGTCAATGTCGAGACATTTCGAGCAGAAAACATGAAATTTTCGACATGCTGGGAAACTTTTTTGTTTCAAAAAATAAATTGGTGGTGAAAGCGAGAAAGTTTCTCCGAAATAAATGAAATTATTTCTTCAATTGTCAAACGTACTCAGAACAACGTATTTTGGCCTCTCAGGAGTTTCAAAGTCAAGGATAGCGGCAGAATGGTGTGCCACCATAGGCTATCAATAGCTAGGATCAACAAAAACAAAATACAGAACAATTGAAAAATTCAGCAACTGCAAGCCACATGATTATAAAATAGTGAAAATGACAACCTTGCCTCGAATAATCCAAGCAGTGTTTCATTACAGCCTTTCTAGAGGCAATCAGCTGCTTAGGCTATGTTTGAAATAATTCAGTCAAATATCTCCAGGGGTGCCTATCCCCCCAACGTCTATGACGCCAAACCCCCCCCCCCTACCCGAATGAGCTAAAGATCCCCCTCTTATTTTTGGGTCTACCTGTTAAACAAATGAGAGTGGGATGTGGGACTATTGAATAACAAGTAAGCTGAATGTTGGGGCTGTTCGCCTCACAAACTACAACTTTAGGAGTACTAAATATGAAATATTGTAGCTTCAAGTACATACCGTCGACTTGGGGTGACTTTGTCTACCCCGGGTGACTTTGTCCCACCTCGAAGAAAAATATTCAGATTAGTTTATCTCCGATCTCTGTTATTCGAAATTGATGTTCAACATTGATACCTGTAGCTCTGATCATTATCAAGGATCTACAATTGATATCTTGTCGAATCTCGATATACAGAGTGATTCTTAACTATGGTAAAATAATTTAATACGTGATAGTAGAGGTGAAAATAAGAAAAAAAGTTCTTATAAACATATATCCATAAACTCTTCATTAGCGAGCTATACAGGTGAAAGATTTCGCCCGGAATTAAGTTCCGGGGGATATGTTTATAAGAACTTTTTTCTCTTATTTTCACCTCTACTATCACGTATCAAATTATTTTACCATAATTAAGAATCACACTGTATTAGTTGGATTATTGACATAGAACCTAACTTCTTCATCTTGTGATTTTGTTGTCAGAAAACTTTGTGTTAGAAAACTTATTTCTAAAAGACTTATGATATCGGCGAGTACATATTATATTGGCCTTTTTATTGTATTTCAATTGGTATATCCATAATATCCATAGTTCAAATGGTTGGGATTCTGCCCTAGTTGAAAACAACGAGTCATTTTTAGTTTAACTTGGGGTGACTTTGTCCCAGTATAAAAATTGTGATATGCAGGATATGATGCAAATACAATTCAAAATATGATAAATAGCATGTATTCTACCTAATAAAACAAAATATTCACCTTGCTTAAAGTTAATACGTTCACAATATTCATTTTTTACTGATTCTGCAGTTTGAGCCATCTTGCCATAAGATTTTTAGGCAGCAGAAACTGAAATATTTTTCAATAAATAATTTGTGATTTTTTGAAGTGGATTCCATTTGTTTTCAATGTCATTGTTCATTTTAAAGGTTAACAGTTTCACTTTGTCTAACTCTTGAAAATGAACTTTTTCCATATATTTTTTAAAGTGAGAAAAAGTCACCCCATCACCTGGTTGACATTGTCTCTTATTTTCAAAAAATATATTTTTGTTAAAGTTAAGAAAAATACTAACTTTTTATAATGTTAAATACTCTTCAAACATTGCAGAGTGCAATAAAAAATATTGCAAGAGATTTGTTGCAACTTAAGTATTGATTGCAAGCTGTTTAAAATTTTAACTCCCCAAAATTGGGACAAAGTCAGCCCGGTTTACTGATACCTTATTTTCCCAACTTTTTACTGTTATTCTCACTGTAGCTGGCTTCTGGTTAGAATCCCTCTTGGACCCGGTGCTGGAAGGTGAGGAGACTGCATATGCTACTTGCAAGGATACTGTGGCTCGAATAGTCTTTTTCCTGGCCAGTTATAACACTAGGGGACGGTTTCCGAACTCGGGATTTAGCTAAGTCCAAGACTTTAAACAGCTGGAGTCAGAAAATTGGCTTTCCAAAACGGGGCGTAGTCGCAGTCATTGTCATAGTCATGTTTGAATTAAATTTCGAAAAAAACTAGAAAGTTGAACACAAAATAAAATAAAGAGAAAATAGTGTAAAGTTTCAGCTATTTTGAATTATTTAGCAATGTCTAATTTCGTCAAGAAAAAACGTTTCCAATTATAGAAATGAGAAAATAAAAACTACGACTACTGTTATAAAAGCTGCTACTACGCCCCGTTTTGGAAATAGTCCGGGCGCAAATGTCATTCTGTGGTCATTTTTGGGTAACAGCCGTGGAAGATGTCTCAATTTCTTCGTTAGGTCTAGCAGAATAAGGATCGTTATTGACTCACCCATTTTCATCATTTTTGAGCATATACTCAACAGGATAAAATTGTAAGTGGATAGGAAAAACAATAATTGTGATGATTTATCATTATTAAAAACACTTAAACTGACAGCTAGATTATTAATTGCAATACTTATTACCCAAAGTAGGAAGACAGTTGGTCTACTGTCTACTGACTTTGCTTATTATCTACACGGCAAAGCCCCCTGCCTATTGTGAAAAGAGAGTAAAAAAGAATAATTTACAAAGAATACTAATTTTATTTAAAGAATGTGCTGTACCTAAGAATTGGAATAAAAATTATAACGCTGTAAATGAAATAAGCTAATTGGAGACCTCAGAATCAAGATTTGAACCTCAGATTTGGTACATTTTGGAACATAATATCATCTTCTTCCCCACAGCCTATTACCTCAACATCATCAATTTTTCTTTTTTTGCTTGCATCTTCCGTAATGCCTACCTCTTTCTGCTTTTGCCACTCATGCAACCTTTCACCATCCTTATTTTTAGGCTTTTTACGTAACAGGCGTTTTTTGTTCCCCATTATTACAAACTGCACTTAAATTCAAAAAATAAGAACACACTGCTGAACAATAAAACTAAACAAAGTTTAAACACTAAAGATTCAACAAAGACAAACTATGGGTAATTCAACAAAAAATAGATGAACAAAACAGCTTCAACTTCCTATAATTTTCTTCCAATTAAACAACTATTATTGTAAGGAACTGTAAATCACCTCACTCGTGGACGCAGCAGAAGACTAGAGTGAACAACCAAACATAACCCACAAGAAATATTCAGATTTGACATTATGTGAAATTTGAGTTCCCTCCAAAATGAGAGTGAGCAAGCGACCGAGCGTGCTACTATCTTATGGTAGTCTGCTGAACTACTACGACAAACCAACCATCACACTCAGTGGTCCTTTCAGACAAGTCATGCATTACTTTTGGAATCTCTCACGTCTACAGTTTACATCGCATCTTGTTGAAAAAAATTGCATTGGATAAAGAATTTAATTGAGCAAGGCATGTGTGTTTTCAAATTTCAAATATTCCTTTCAAAACTCTAGAAAAAAATTTTAAACTCTGGAAAGTTTATTTTTGATTTAATTATAGGAAGTAGTTTTAAAATAAAAAAAAGTAACAAATACATGCTTTGAAGAATTCTATTCTGTTTCCAATGATGTATAATACGTAAATTTCCATCCATAAATAATGACGCTAAACATTCCAAAAGATAACATTGATCTTATGGGACATTCAATCCAATATGGCGGTAGATGACCCGCACTCTTAATGGAGGAGTATTTAAATGAGTTTGTCAAATAGAGTGTGGGAGGAAAAGCTGATTTGGTCATGTAACAGGTTGGAGATAACAATAACACCAACCCACACCTGACACCAATGTAATCAGCTGGGGTCTATGACGCCCAGAATTCTATTCCCTTCTGGTGGGATTGGACTGTGCAGGACGCTGGTTGAATACAGTGAGGACGACAAGAAGATTCCAACACCGATTTATTCCACAGAATCAAATAAGAACAAGTGACAACCCGACAATATTAAAATAAAAGTGTTATTAAACACAAAATATGGCAACACCAGTATTAACAAATTTATCCCACAAAATCAAAGAGGAACAAGTGGCTACACGACAAACTCAAAATAGAAATATTCTCAAATCTAAACACAAATTATGGCAACATTTTAGTGTTAATGATTTTATTCCACAAAATTAAAGAGGAACAAGTGACAACACGACAAACTCAAAATAAAAATATTCTCAAATCTAAACAGAAAATACTAAGATCAATCTCGGGGCATTGGCCGGGCAGTATAGACCATATCAACGGTCTCAAAAAATTGTAAAATGGTGGCGAGTGGCTTTCCAACAATAATAGGTAATCTCCAAACTTCGGACTACTCAATAGAATAAAGAAATGAATAAATTCGAAATAGTAATAAATTAAGTCTATAATAATAAAATTAACTTTATAATCAGTTACTAGTGAAGTTCACTCAAACAAAACAAAATGGAAGATTAAAGACAAAATTCATAATTCAATTAATCATATAAATAATTGATTAAAGTTGAAGCCATTAAAATTAATAATTCAATGGGACTCAAGTAAGGAAATCAAGACAAGGACTAATAATTTCAGCTCAATAATTCAATCTGACACAAATAATCAATAAATATTGGTCAATAAGAACTATGAATTTCATGGGATCAAAAAGAAAAATAAATCTATTACACGCAGCAGATATGATATTGGTATAAACAACAGTAGGTTAAACTAGTAGTTTATGTTATAAATACCGTACTAAATGAATTTTATGTAATAAAAACTAGTACCTATAGTGAGGTCCACGTTATAATGGCAGTGGATAAAGATAAAAGAATAGCAATTTCAATTTCAATTTCAATTTATTGGAAAAAAAGATACATTGTAGTGAATGTAGTTAATCAGTGTGGATGCGACAGGCACAATGCCCAACACTGCACTCCACGCAAAATAATAAAGAATAATAAGAAAACAAAAACAACTTATACAGAAATTAAACAAACTTCAGAATTACATGCTAAATCTTGAAATAAAATACTAATTATTTATATCATTAAATGCTATTTGTATTGTACAATATAATTAATTTTAATTAAAATAAGAAAATAAGTTAAATTGAAATAAGAATAGAAAGAATAAGTTCAATATAAATAATAAAAAAATCGACCATTTAAAATGAACAAAATTAAAAAGAAAAAAATAAAATAGGGAAGAAGTAAGGTAAAGACATATATTTATAGATAGATAGCAGAGGAGAGGAGAGAGAGTGCTTGAAGTTAAAAATTGACAAAATAAGTAATATTATTAATTTATTATGAAATATATAAAGAACTGATCAGTATTTATTAGCTGTTCTTAGTGAGAATTTGTGTGTATTTATGGCTTCAAAATTTTATAAAATAATTTAATCAATTAATGTGCAGTGATAATTAAGTGTAATATTTTACTTTCGTTTGGTGTTTTAATTCTTCTAAATTTAAAATTTGCATCTTATATTTATTTTTGGACGAAAATTGAGCTTGAACTATTTACAGTAGAAACATAACCTATTTTTATGGACATGTAACATTATCAAAATTTTGGAATAGAATAGTTTTGGGCTAAGCCTGTTGTTCCTACCCAATCATATTATTTTATATGATTTGTAATATTGTATCCACAAATGAATATCTGAAATATTCAAGTATTATAGAGCATGATTTAATTAAGGCATTCAAAGACGGATTGAAGAGATCGATATCACGAGATACTGTGTTGAAGAGTCTCATGGATCGATTGATGGGTGAGTTATAATCCTGCAACGTTCGAGATCTTGGTATAAAAAACAAAAAATACCACCCACGAGAAACAGTCGGCACATAGAAGCCCAATCTTTCCAGGTGAAAAGGATGCTGTGTAAGACCATTAACTACTTTATATAAATGTAAGATGGCTTGGAGATTACGTCTGGACTTTAATGTTGGAATTTTGAACATGATTCTGAGTTTCAATGTGGGATATGCAAAATAGGGATGGTGGCCAAACTTTTTAAAATACAGTAGTGAAGGAAATTATTTTGAACTTTTTCAAGAGAATCAGAATATTCAGCATGATAAGGATCCCAAATAATTGAGGCATACTCCAATCTACTCCTTACCAACGACTTGTACAGATATATTATAGTATCTAAATTACTGAAGTGTTTGCAAGCTCTAATAACAAAACCCAACAGTCGATTAGAAACATTTAAAATGTGTTCAATATGAGAGATGAATCTGAAATCATTTTGAAAATAGACTCCTAAATCCTTACACGATATTTTGATTGGAAGAGCAGAACCATTCATCATGTAAGATAAATTAAAAGGAAGATTCTGTCTTGAAAATGTCATTATGTGTGATTTATTAACATTAATTTTTAAACCATTCACAGAGCTCCATGTGGTAATCTCAAATTCAAATTCAAATTCAAATCAATTTATTGCCACAGACAAACACTTTACAATTTGTATCGGCCACGTCAATATTACAAACTATATTAGAGATCATACAACAATAGCAATTACCTAAAATCTAGATAGACTCTGGTGACGCCCTTTAGCGTATTTAGATTAAGTCTAGTTTTAAATTAGTTTTTAGTCTCGCGGTAGTTGTAGTGGCGAGGCCGGCAGCTGCTGCGCCCTAGCGGATAAGTTGGTATTTAGATTATTCTATCGCATAATCGTCAGTTGAAGTCGCCAGCTCGTGTGGGACGGTGATAAAACAGGATCGTGGCTGTTTTTTTTCGATTGTTGCCATTGAAATTAAATTTTACACGTTCGTCATTGTGTTAAAATTATTATCGATATATTAACTGTCCCAAGTTGGGGAAAAGTACAGTTTTTCCTTGTTATTTGTAAATATATATATTGAAATATTCAGCTAGTGTGATCGGACTTAGAATTGTACAGCAGTGTAAAGTAATAGTCAATATAGTAAAGTTATCTCCCAAGCAATTTTCGGACTGATCAGTAATTAAATTGATGCCAGAATTAACATACATCGGATAGGGGTAGCAGATGTACAAGAGAAGCCAACACCTTTTTCCGACTCCGTCTTGTCCTGCCACATAGTCAATATAGTAATAGTCAATATAGTAAAGTTATCTTCCAAGCAATTTTCGGACTGATCAGTAATTAAATTGATGCCAGAATTAACATACATCGGATAGGGGTAGCAGATGTACAAGAGAAGCCAACACCTTCTCCCGACTCCGTCTTGTCCTGCCACAAACCTAATTCCAATTCCTGGAGTAAGTTGGTATTTAGTATTTGAAGAAAATTACTTGCTGGTGAGTAACCAAATAAGTCACTTCTGGTATAAATTTAATGCTGAAAATATTACTCACTACATTCAATCTATTAATTATTGCTCTCTTTATTCTAGCATATTATCATTCAATATTTTGCTCTTTAAATTTATCGACAGTCCTCTGCTCTCGTTTGTAATTTGGGCTATCCATTATGTTCCTGCCGGACTCGGATATGAACCCAATTGTTTCGAATTTGTATTTTTTTTCATGCTAGAATTATTTTGCGTTACAATTCTGAGTCCGTATTGTACAATTATTTTCTTGTTAGAGAAAGCTGCATGTCAGCGATTGTCGACTTCTTTCATTCAGCATAGTTGCTAGCCTTGCATTCAAGCAATGCTTATCGCATTATCGCAATGCAATGGACTTGTTTGTTTCAGATAAGTTATCTGTTTTTGTCCAGTTGTAATAATAACTTGTTCATCGAATCGTTTTCTATTCTATTGAAAAATTAAATTGAATTACAATGGAAACTGCTTCCAATGAGCCGAAGCTGGCTTCGCCAACTGAGGTATCATTGCGAATAAATAAAGCAAAATTAACTCAGCTATTTTCAAGAGTTCAAAGATGTTATGATTTAGTTAAGGATGTAGGAACTAATAAAAAAGTTGCTAGTCAATTCCTCACATTGCATAGATTGATTCCAAATACTGTTATTGAATATGAAAAAACTGAACTTCTTATCAAAGAATTAGAATTAAGTTTCAATGATCAATTCAATCCAGCACTCAATGACAGTTACTTGGTTATGGTAGCGAAAATATATGAAACAGCTGAACTTCTTCAAAAAATTAATTCAGCGCCTACTGTCGAAGTGCAATCGGCACCGACAACCTCACCTAGGCTACTACTGTGTCAAATGAATTACTATTACCGAAAATTGAGTTAGCGAAATTTAGTGGTCGTCAGTCCGAATGGGCTGTCTTTTATGAGTTATTCAAAAATCTCGTTCATGAAAATAAAGCATTGTCTGACCAACAAAAAATTCAATATTTAACATCAAAACTTACAGGTGAAGCATCCAATATTTGTAGGCATCTCCCTACCGTAGCTGCTAACTATAGTATTATTTGGAATGCTTTAGTTAATCGCTATAATAATCCAAGAGCTCAGTTGGAAACCTATTTCGATGAGATTTTTCAATTCAAAGGGCTTAAAGTAGAAAGCAGGGAAGGTTTGACTTCGGTATTAGACCGATTTTGTAACTCTGTTACTGCTGTAAAAAGATTGAAAAATAATGGGCTTGACGATGCTATATTCTTACATTTTGGTTTGAGAATTCTTGATACTGTAACTCGTAGAGAATTTGAATCATCTCATAGAGATAAAGAGGAGCCCACTTATAAAGACTTTGTAAGTTTCATTGAAAAACAAGTTCGATCATTGTCGATTGATAAAAATAAGGGTGATAGTTTTCATAGTGGAAAAGCGTTAAAGGGCTCATCAAACTCTAAGAATTTCGCAATTCAGTCAGGAGATAAAATTCCTAGTGATAGTCGGGGAAAATCTCATTGTATAAGCTGTAAGGGGAGTAAACATAAGTTGACAGATTGTGAGTCATTTTTGAAACTCTCGCCATGGAATAGATTTCGTCTCATAAAAGAGAAGTCTTATTGTCTAAAATTTTTAGTGGGAGGTCACTCAGCTCGTGAGTGTAAAAGCAATGCTTTCTGTACTCAATGCAAAAATTCACATCATACGTTGTTGCATTTCGATTTCAAAAATCAATCTGAAGAGAGTGGTGTTAGTTGTTGTAGTACTAAATTGGTAAACAATGAGTCTGAAAATGATAAAACTATTGTTTTATTGTCTACTGCTATTGTTCTGATCAGAAATAAGAGAGGGCAAGAATGTCCCCTGCGATTTCTTATCGACTCTGGTAGTGAGAAGAATTTTGTAACTTCTCGTGCATGTCGTCAGCTAGGCTTGTATATTAAACCTGTCTATTCAACTGTCACTGGGTTTGGCGGTCAATCAAGTAAGGTTCAAGGTCGAGCGTCGTTCACAATTCGTTCTCACGCTGACACTACATTTTCGTTTGCTGTTGATGCGTTGGTAGTTGAAAAAATACTTGACAGATTACCATCTCGTGAAGTTGATGTGTCTAAGTTGTCCTACTTGAAATCATTGAAATTGGTGGATGATAAATTTTCCATCCCTGGAAAATTGGATGGTATTTTGGGTGCCGAATTCTTTCCCGATCTTATCAATAATTACCAATCTCATCAAGAGGTAGGTTCAGTCAAATTAGTTGACAGTAAACTGGGTTTTATTGTTATGGGTCGAGCCCCAGTTTTGAACTCGTCAGAAAATAAACAATTCAATAATTGTTTGCTCGTCTCTACTCCACCTTTGAATGACCTAGTACAGAGGTTTTGGGAGGTTGAAGATTGTCCTAAATCGGGGAATGATCTTACACCTGCCGAGTTGGATTGTGAGAATAATTTTCGTTCATCTGTTCGTCGTTTGGAATCAGGTCGATTCGTGGTATCCTTGCCGTTTGAAAAATCAGCTGATTGTTTGGGTGATTCATATTCTATGGCTAAACGGAGATTGACAAATTTGGAAAATCATCTCACTCGCTCCGAAGATATTAAGATCGCATACCACGAAATAATGTTGGATTATTTGCGCCAAGGGCACATGACCTTGATTGAGGATCAGGAAAATAAACAGGGGTATTATATTCCTCACCACGCAATCGTGAAGGCTTGTAGTACTACTACACCTGTAAGAATCGTTTATGATGCAAGCGCTAAAACTACGACTGGTTTGTCATTGAATTCGATTCTCCATGCTGGTCAGAAGTTACAGACGAACATTTTCGTGTTGCTATTGAATTTTCGTCTTTTTGCAATTGGAGTGACAGGTGATTTGAAACAGATGTATCGTGAAATATCTGTGAGTGAATCTTGCCGTGAATTTCAGCGGGTGTTATGGAGATTTTCGGTAGATGATCCTGTTGAAACCTATGAAATAAATTGTGTCGTATTTGGTATCACTTCCTCTCCGTACTTGGCTTTGAGAACTATCCATGAGTTGGTTGAGAGGGAAGGCGATAATTTTCCGGATGCTAAAGCTCGCATTCCTACAGATATGTTCATGGACGATTTGGTAACGTCTGTCCCTTCTGTAAGTGACGCGAAAAAATTGTGTAGTCAGGCCAAAGAGCTGTTTAAAGCTGGTGGATTTGAATTGACTAAGTTTGCGTCAAATTCGGAGGAGCTGATGACAAGTCTCAATGATAGTGAAAGGTCCTTGTTGTCCAAAGAATTCAATATCGAAAATTCATTAGCCATATTAGGTCTAGAGTGGCAACCATTTTCCGATTCGTTTCGTTTTTTCATCTCACAGGATCACTCTATTGCCACAAAACGGAATATATTATCCGCTGTGGCGCGAATCTATGATCCTCTAGGACTAGTGGCTCCTCTCACGTTGTTTTTGAAATGTCTAGAATTATGGCGTTTTGGTTCAGATTGGGATGAAAAACCGCCTGATTCTATTGCATCTCAGTGGGAGATATGTCAAACAGAATTTCAATCTTTGTCGAATTTGTCCATTCCTCGTCACTTAGGAGTATTTGTTGGTTCCAAGATTACATTAATTTGTTTTTGCGATGCAAGTCAGTCTGGCTATGGAGCTGTGATCTATTTGAAATCACAGGAAGAAGATGGTAGTTCTTCAACAGTAATGCTACTGTGTGGAAAATCAAAGGTTGCACCGAGTAAAACTCTATCAATACCGAGATTGGAATTGTGCGCTGCTCTTCTCCTAGTCAATCTACTTGAAGCTACCCTCTCTGTCCTCGAACTTCGTTGTAAAATCGTCCGAGTTGTCGCTTTGTTGGACTCAACTGTTGTTCTCCATTGGATAAGAGGTTCGCCGTCGCGTTGGCAAACGTTCGTGGCTAATCGAGTCTTGAAAATTCAAAACTCACGCATCGATTGTTGGATGCATGTTTCTGGTGAGGAAAATCCCGCCGATTGTTTATCGCGTGGTCTTAAACCAATGGATCTCATTAATCACGAGACATGGTGGACAGGACCCCACTGGTTGACTATGGAGGAAAATCACTGGCCTGTAAAATTTGAAATTGAAGAAATAGAGTGTCCACCTGAAATGAAATCTTCAAATGTTGTCACGGTTGTTCAATCTGAAAGTGTTTCAGATAATGTAATATATAATTTGATTGAGAAATGCTCTGACTATCAATGTTTGCTTCGTATCATGATACTAGTATTGAAGGCAGTGTGAATATTGCCGAAAGCAGGTGAACTGGAATTCGATGCGGCGGAGAGATATTTGTGTAGAGTCGTACAGAGAATTCATTTTTCACGTGAGCTTGTTCAACTAAAAAAGGGTGAAGATTGTGCCCCCAAATTTCAGCGTTTGTCACCGTTTATAGACAAGGAGTTAATTCGAGTTGGTGGTCGTTTGCCGAACTCAGACATGGATTTTGACAGCTGTCACCCTATTGTCTTGCCTAAGAGTGATCCTTTCATCACCCTTCTTGTTGATCATTATCATCGAAAAAATTGTCATGCTGGTCCTCGTCTATTAATGTCGTTAATAAGACAGAGGTTCTGGATATTTTCTGCTTGTGTGGTCATTCGGAGTCGTATTCAAAAATGCAATAGGTGTTTCCGATGTCGGCCTAGCATAACACCTCCCAAAATGGGTGATTTGCCTGCATGCAGGGTACTCCAGAGTAAACCGTTTGGACAGTGTGGTGTTGATTATGGTGGGCCTGTACGCATCACAATGGCTCGACGCAGAAATCCACTCATCCTCAAAGCATACATTTGTCTATTTGTTTGTATGTCAACAAAGGCTGTACACATAGAATTGGTTTCTGATTTATCTACACTGATGTTTCTTTCAGCATTTCGCCGATTTTTATCTCGACGCGGACCAAATTTCGTTGGTGCGCATGCACAGCTGGTACAGTTAGCAAAATTATTGGATTCGTCGGAGTTTCAAAATACAATTACTAATGAGCTGGCTGATTATCGAGTGGATTGGAAATTCATTCCCACTGCTTCCCCAAATTTCGGTGGAATTTGGGAAGCCAACATAAAATCGGTCAAGTCGCATTTGATAAAGGTGATTGGCGATCAATTATTGACCTATGAGGAGATGAATACTGCGTTGGTTCAAGTGGAGGCGGTGTTGAACTCTCGGCCATTGTGCCCTTTGAGCGAGGATCCAAACGAACCTCTCGCCTTAACTCTGGCTCATTTTTTGAAGTTGACACCGTTGACGGCTTTTCCAATGAAGGATGTGACCGACATTCCCGTCAATCGTCTCACTCGTTACGAACTCATCGACCAGCTTGTTCAATCGTTTTGGAATAGGTGGAGAAAGGAGTATCTCCATGAATTACAAGTACGTGGAAAGTGGTCCAAGTCATCACCTCCTCTCACTGTTGGAACGGTTGTGATAGTGGATCAGCCTAATCTACCCCCATTGAAGTGGCCTCTAGGAATCATTGAGGAAGTGTTTCCTGGAGCCGATGGTGTCATACGTGTGGCAGTAGTACGTTTAGCTACTGGTCGTTTCAAACGTCCTGCCACCAAATTGTTTCCATTGCCCACACAATAATTCTTAGGATAAGAATTATTGTTCGTTTTTTTTTGTGTTAGCATTTTTTTTTGTCGTCTTATTTTTCTTTCGGTTTGTTTTGTTTTGTCTAGTTTTGGGCCAAAGTCGTGGCTGAAAACTACGTTTCAGGGTGGGGGGAATGGTGACGCCCTTTAGCGTATTTAGATTAAGTCTAGTTTTAAATTAGTTTTTAGTCTCGCGGTAGTTGTAGTGGCGAGGCCGGCAGCTGCTGCGCTCTAGCGGATAAGTTAGTATTTAGATTATTCTATCGCATAATCATCAGTTGAAGTCGCCAGCTCGTGTCGGACGGTGAAAAAACAGGATCGTGGCTGTTTTTTTTCGATTGTTGCCGTTGAAATTAAATTTTACACGTTCGTCGTTGTGTTAAAATTATTATCGATATATTAACTGTCCCAAGTTGGGGAAAAGTACAGTTTTTCCTTGTTATTTGTAAATATATATATTGAAATATTCAGCTAGTGCGATCGGACTTAGAATTGTACAGCAGTGTAAAGTAATAGTCAATATAGTAAAGTTATCTTCCAAGCAATTTTCGGACTGATCAGTAATTAAATTGATGCCAGAATTAACATACATCGGATAGGGGTAGCAGATGTACAAGAGAAGCCAACACCTTTTCCCGACTCCGTCTTGTCCTGCCACAAACCTAATTCCAATTCCTGCAGTAAGTTGGTATTTAGTATTTGAAGAAAACTACTTGCTGGTGAGTAACCAAATAAGTCACTTCTGGTATAAATTTAATGCTGAAAATATTACTCACTACATTCAATCTATTAATTATTGCTCTCTTTATTCTAGCATATTATCATTCAATATTTTGCTCTTTAAATTTATCGACAGTCCTCTGCTCTCGTTTGTAATTTGGGCTATCCAGACTCCATGTTAACATTGAAATATTCATCCACACTATAAAAACAGTTTTTTATAGAAAAATTCTTAATTCTTAGTTTAAATTCCCTGAGCGTCAAACCTCGAACATTTGGTGGTAAATGGTTATAAAACTTTATAGAAAAGGCCTTAAAACTCGTATGGCTGAATTTGTACTGATTCCTCAGATTTGATTTATTCCTTGTGTTATAAGAATGAATGTTGTCATGAGTTGTGAATAAATGTGGATTTGACTTTACAAAAAGCAGACAATTGAACATAAAAATACAAGGTAAGCTCATGACTCCCAATCTAATGAACAACGGTTTACAGTGAGTTAAAGGAGGCACATTACAAATTGTACTAATTGCTCTTTTTTGTAATACCGGTACAAATAAGAATGAGAATTGAGAATGACTGCCATTCGCCCATAATATAGTGCCATAAAGAAGATGAGAATGAACATAACTATAATAAACGTTTAATAATGTTTTCAAAGATACAACTTTCTTAACATGAAAATACCTTTGGTAACTTTTGGAATAGTATACTCTACATGACGATTTCACTTCAAATTACTCTGAATAAATATACCTAAAAATTTTACTGAGTGCACTGTACTTAAGTTGCTGTATGAAACAGATAAGTTTTGTGTCTTGTCTAAATTAAGAGCTAGGTTATTGGCTTTACACCAGTCAAAAATTATGTCTATCTTTTCTTTTACAATAGCTTCACATAGGTTGTGATCAGTCTTAATATTCAAACACACATCATCAGCATACATATAACAAGTAGTACATTCATCCTCAATGTTGGATGCCAAGTCATTCATGTAAATTATAAAGAGCAAAGGCCCTAAAATTGAACCTTGAGGCACTCCATTAGGCACAGTCCTTAAACTAGATGTATCTCCTTCAAAAGAAACAGCCTGAAATCTATCCGCTAAGTAAGATCTTACAAGAGCCATCGAGCCACCTGTGAATCCTATATTTTCTAGTTTTGAGATTAAAATGTCATGTGATACAGTGTCATCAACATCTGTCATACAATAGAGAGAGGACCAATCGATATCATTCAAAATAATGTACAAGTTTAAATAGTCAGCTCTTTTGTAGTTATAGATAAGGTTATTAGAAAAATAATTGGAATTACGGTTTGAATTGAGATACGGTATGATAAATGTTTGTTCAAGAGCAGGATGATGAGCATCCTCAAAAACCAAACGGTTGTTTACATTGAGAATATTATTCTTGAGCTCTAAGTTAAACAATGTTGAAAAATTATTTAGTCTACGTGCACGTAAGGAACCAGTAAATAAGTTGTAATCAGCCGAGTAATTCTCAGGAAGATTAAAATCTCCAACCATAATAATATTACCATCAATTAACCCATTGAGACTCTCAACATGATTATAGAAACTTTCAAAAATACACATATTCGAAGCAGGCGGAATAAAAACAACAATCAAAAATACATTACAATAACCGAAATTTAGTTTGACACACATAGACTGGAAACCCTCACCACGGGAGGAAGCTACCAATTCAGAGCTATAGCAATCTTTCACAGCAATCACTTATAATTTAGAACGTCATTATAACCACACAAAATGGAAAGATAAATAATTAACTTAATTTAGGACATCATTAACTACACAAAATGGGAAAATAAATTAACCTATGTTTTTGGACGTCAGGAACCACACAAAATGGAAAAATAAATTAACTATTAATATAGAACATCATTAACCACGCAAAATGAGAAAATCAATTAACCTATGATTTAGGATTAGGACGTCATTAACCACACAAAATGGAAAAATAAATTAACTATTAATTTAAAACTTAATTAAGTAAACAAAATGAAAATGAATTAACCTATGATTTAGGACGTCATGAACAAAAAAAATGGGAGAATAAATTAGCTTGTTAACTGTCAGGGGTTGGATTTACAATAAATCTCCTAAGACATTGAAAATTAATTATATCTAGCTCAAAAGCATTGAAAACAAAACCGACTTTCACCGAAAAAACTTTTATCTAGAGATGAGGTATTTCTTGACCTCACTAATTACTTTAACAGCTCTCTGGAAGACAGCCTAGGCCTTCGCTGGTCCCTCTCAGAGGCAAATAAGAACAAATTTGAAATCGAAAATATAGAAAATACAAATATAATGTTACTCCTCTCACAACAATACAAAAGAGAAGGTGATTATGATTTTAAAAAAGGCAAACCTTGAGGAGGATGGATGGAAAGACTAATTAAGCATCAGTTACAAATATTCATATACTCAAATCCAATAGAATAGTAAATTATAAATGAACTTAATTTATCTATGGTTATATTAACGATGTGCTAACATTGGAGACGCTTGACTATTAATCAGTTACTCAATCTACTCTGTGTCTCAGGGTTTCGAGTAGGCAGAAGGCCTCCGCCAAAAGGGCTTTTAAAACTTAAAAGAATTTGAAAGACTTTAATTTAATTTGAAAAAGGGAATTACAATGATCAAACTGGACTGGTCAAAATAAACCAATGGGTGGCTCAAGCCTAATAATGAATTAGGGACTCACCAGCCACAATGTACACCCTCACAATCGTCCACTCCATTCTCCCGTGGTCGCTGCTTCTGGGTCTTCTTCAGGTGACGGTTGGAATTAGAATCATTGGCTAGGGTTCCCGAATCAACCAAGAAACCTCGTATTTGTCGTCATCGCCGAACAACAGCTAACCCCCCCCTTCCCACCACTCAACAGAAATTGCCAAAATGGTACGATATCGTACGATATTGGAAAAATTTGGAACAAGAGTCAGTGACCAAAGAATGTGACATGGGGCTGCAGGGGTGCCCAGCCCCCCCAAGGGCAATGGCGCATGCCCCCCCCCAATCCAAGTATAATGCCCCCCCCCAATCCAAGAGTAATGCCTCCCCCCCCAAAGTACCCCAATTCCCAACCCTTTAGTTTTCATCATTAGTCAGTGTATGACAATAAAATTCACATCTTACATTCTAATCTTTCAAAGGACATTATTACCTTTGGTCTTGTCAGGGGTTGGATTTACAATAAATCTCCTAAGACATTGAAAATTAATTATATCTAGCTCAAAAGCATTGAAAACAAAACCGACTTTCACCGAAATAGTATATTTCGCACCTAGAGCAGAAAATGAGATTTTTCCAGCTCGAAATCGGTTTTCAAGTCCGAGGCCGTAGGCCGAGGACTAGAAAAGATTGAGAGCTGGAAAAACATTTTTGCCCGTGGTGCGAACGATATTTTTCGCCACACTACAGGTATTGCTGACAAAATAAATAAAGAATACAAAATAAAGAATACTCATTAAGCTATCGTACCTATCTCTTGATTTTAGTGGTAGAAGATTTGCAGTCAGGATTTCAGATTCTTTTAAAATTTCACTTGGAATACCACAGTCATCTTCAAGCATTTTTGAAAATTCGGAATGCACTAATCAACAATAAATAATTGAATAAAACTGGTTGCGAAGCGAATTAGTTTGATTCGAAACTGGAACTAAAATCATGGCGACTTCAGCTTATTATGAAAGTGGACACTCGCCCGATCTAGCGGATGACTTATTAATAATAATTAGCGCGTTGTTTCCAGCCATAAGCGGCCGGAAGAGACAACTTTCTGGCCTAGACCGGAAAAGAAACCCTTTTCTGACGTCGTCTGCAAACAAGGTCTTTCAGATCTACGTAGGGACTGGAAAACAGCTGCTTTCTGTGCAGTGTGGCGAAAAAACTTTTATCTAGAGATGAGGTATTTCTTGACCTCACTAATTACTTTAACAGCTCTCTGGAAGACAGCCTAGGCCTTCGCTGGTCCCTCTCAGAGGCAAATAAGAACAAATTTGAAATCGAAAATATAGAAAATACAAATATAATGTTACTCCTCTCACAACAATACAAAAGAGAAGGTGATTATGATTTTAAAAAAGGCAAACCTTGAGGAGGATGGATGGAAAGACTAATTAAGCATCAGTTACAAATATTCAAATACTCAAATCCAATAGAATAGTAAATTATAAATGAACTTAATTTATCTATGGTTATATTAACGATGTGCTAACATTGGAGACGCTTGACTATTAATCAGTTACTCAATCTACTCTGTGTCTCAGGGTTTCGAGTAGGCAGAAGGCCTCCGCCAAAAGGGCTTTTAAAACTTAAAAGAATTTGAAAGACTTTAATTTAATTTGAAAAAGGGAATTGCAATGATCAAACTGGACTGGTCAAAATAAACCAATGGGTGGCTCAAGCCTAATAATGAATTAGGGACTCACCAGCCACAATGTACACCCTCACAATCGTCCACTCCATTCTCCCGTGGTCGCTGCTTCTGGGTCTTCTTCAGGTGACGGTTGGAATTAGAATCATTGGCTAGGGTTCCCGAATCAACCAAGAAACCTCGTATTTGTCGTCATCGCCGAACAACAGCTAACCCCCCCCTTCCCACCACTCAACAGAAATTGCCAAAATGGTACGATATCGTACGATATTGGAAAAATTTGGAACAAGAGTCAGTGACCAAAGAATGTGACATGGGGCTGCAGGGGTGCCCAGCCCCCCCAAGGGCAATGGCGCATGCCCCCCCCCCAATCCAAGTATAATGCCCCCCCCCCAATCCAAGAGTAATGCCTCCCCCCCCAAAGTACCCCAATTCCCAACCCTTTAGTTTTCATCATTAGTCAGTGTATGACAATAAAATTCACATCTTACATTCTAATCTTTCAAAGGACATTATTTACCTTTGGTCTTGTGAGGAATTCTTTCTGTTTTCATAATATTGTAAAAATATATACCATCGTTTCTTATCTCGTTTAAAATAGGAATAAAGTATCTTTTTGATATTATTTTTGAGACTCGTTGTATTTGAAATTTATTTGCCAAAAAATTCATACATTACAAAAATTTGAAATAGACAAGTCTAACAAAAACATAATATCTTAAACTGAGAAATAACATAGAATAGAACTTGACTAATCATGAAAACCTAAGATAAAAGTAGAATTTTTTAGGCGCCACCAGCAAAAGAAAAAACATCTTGCCCGCTGGTGGGAGTATTAAATAAATAAATAAAAAGAAAATCAAAAACTTGAAAAATTAGATCAACTAAAAAGAATAAACGAGTAAATACATAGATATCTTAAAAACTAAGGAGAAACAAAATTAAATGAGAAACAAAATTAAATGAGAAAAAAATTTTTAAATGAGAAAAAAAGACAAATCAAATTGGCACTACCACCATTCCGCTCCCAGTGAAAAAAAGAACCTCTCCTTAATCCAAGTATCGATCATTCTATCTTGGACTTTTAATTCAAAATCAAAAGGTAAAATATTTATAAATCTAGTGCTCATATACATGATCTGTCTTCTTAGAAAGCTCAACTTTGAATCGTGGATAATATACTTCAAAGATGTGTCAGGTCTTAAGTTATAAAACAGTTTATCAGTTCTGATAAATGTATCTTTGTTTTTCACAATATGTTTAAGAAGTCTTTTGAAATAAAGTTGCCTTATTGTCATTACATTAAATTCAATAAAGAGGGATTCACTTGAATATAACCTAGGTTTTTTTAAAATTGTCTTAATAATGTACTTTTGAATCAAAAATAAATTAAGAAGGTGAGTGTCATAGGCTCCACCCCATACAACTAAACCATATTGAATTAAAGACTGTACAAAAGCATAGTATATCATCCTAAGACTTTCCAAGTTGAAAATGTTGTTAATTTTGTAAAATTTATAGTTTGCATATTTTAGTTTATTGCAAAGGAAAGTTATGTGTGAACTCCACCTCAAATATTCATCTATTATTACACCCAGATATTTAATTTCATTAACTTTTTCAATAGATGGGCAGTCACAGGTGAGAGTGTCTGTGCAGTTCAAATGCAGCTTCATTCTAAATTCTGCATTTGGTTGACCACCTGCATTTGCAGCAAAATTTATGAATTGGTTTTTGAAATATTAAGACTAAGAGTATTTTAGTCCAACCATTTTTTGACTATATTCATGTCATCCTCAGCAACTTTAAAAACATTGGTCCAACTCTCATGCGAAAAAATTATGGCTGTATCATCGGCAAAAGAAACTATTTTACCATTATCAAGACTGAGTTTAAGGAGATCATTTACATATAAGAGAAAAAGAAGAGGGGATAAAACTGTTCCTTGAGGCAATCCAAAAGGGGGTAACCGCACAGCACTCTCACATGAATTAAAATTGTTTAATGAAAGAGTTTGCGACCTATCACACAAATAGCTTTTTAACAAATCAAGAGCAATGCCTCTTATTCCTAGATTTTCTAGTTTTTTAAATAAATTATCATGGGGAACCGTATCGAAAGCCTTCGAGAGATCAAGAAAAACAGCTATTGTCTTTTTATTTCTGTTCATACTGTCAATTACTATCCTCAAAAAATGACTTAGTGCATCTTCTGTACCTTTGTTTGTCTGAAAACCGAATTGATTTGTTTCAAGAATATAATATTTAATTATATAATCAAATAAGCGTTTTTTTAAAAAAATTTCAGTTATTTTAGCTAAATTACTAAGTAGACTTATAGGCCTATAATTGGAGGGATCATTCCTATCACCTTTTTTAAAAATTGGCTTAATTCTGGCAATTTTGAAATGGCTTGGGAAAGAAGCTTTAGTGAAAATAGTGTTTACAATATGAGCAATTGGTAAGGATATAAACTCTGCTATCTGTTTTAAAGTAACACTGCTAATTTCATCAATTCCAGGACTAGCATTATTCTTTAAAGTTTTTATTGTATCCTCCACTTCAAGAGGAGAAACTGGAATTAAAAACAACGAATTAGCAAAGTTATGTCTGGGTTTAGAATATTTTAGTTCAGAATGACTATTTGTCTTTGAAATTGACCGAGCATGCATCTCCCCGACATGAGCAAAAAAGTTGTTTAAAGTCTCTGGATCAATATTAATTTCTTCATTCTCTACAGACTTTTCGTTTATGATTTCATTTACTTTTTTCCAAAGCTTTTTAGGATTACCTTTGCAATTGTTTATTTGATTCTTGTAATATATTTCCTTAGCCATTTTTATTGATTCATCTAGTATTTTCTTATAATTCTTCAAGTCATGCTTTAGTTTTAAATTGAGTGGTTCTTTTTTCAGCCGTTTATACATTTTATCTTTATTATTTATCGATTTTATAAGTCCAGGAACAATCCATGGATTCAATGGTCTGCTCTTATGGGATATAGATACTTCATAAGTAGCCAGTTGGATATGGTTGGAAATAATATTTAGGAAATGCTCTACCAAAACATCTGTACTGTCTAAACTATTATGAACAATTTGGGACCAGGTTTCAGTGCTCAAACTTTCTTTCAATTTAGCGTAATCTATCTTTTTAATTTTCTTAGGCAATAAGACACTCCTAACAACATTGCATTTATAGCCTATATGAAGCGTAATTGAATAATGGTCAGTTATATTTGTCTTCAAGATATTGCTTTTTAAATGTTGAGGTTACTTATAAAAAGTTGAATAATAATATCATTGATAATTCTTTATTGCAAAAGAATATTGCATAGCAATTTTGGTACCTAAACATTCATACAAATTTGGAACGATTTTATTCATACAATATTATCATGTCGGCAAGTTTAGGTATTCTAAATCCTATAATATTAAACGAGCAATTTCTGTTTAGATGTTTAAATGTTTAGATGTTTGTATTCCACCGGATCTCGAAAACGGCTCTAACGATTCTCACGAAATTCAGAACAAAGTAGGTTTATCATATAAAAATTCGATTGCACTAGGTCTCATCCCTGGGGAAAAATCGCTGAAGGACATTAAAAGAATTTATCCATCCTTGGAAAAACAGCTGATAATTTCGACGTCTGTTGATGATGTGAGTGAGCGAGTGCATGAGTGTGGGACTGAGACAAAATTATGACTCAGCTGTTGAACTTTTGTTGGTACCTAATTCAATCAGGTACTTAGTGGCCGTTGTACAAAAGCCGGTTAAATTTTAATGCTGATTAATTCCAGTAGAACCAATCAGATAAGCTATCTTCTTGAGATGGTCTTCTGTGATTTGGTTCACGTGAAATTAATCAGGATCAAAATTTAACATGCTTTTGTGAGAGAAATTTTTGCATTCCTCTGCGAATTAATCTCAATCCACTGTGATTAGATAGAGCCTTTCTGTATGAACTATGAATATTTTTTATAATTTCTTTTTTCGTAATAATTTTTATATGCTTTTGTAGGTACTCCAGAGCGGAGCTCGGTTTCCCGATATTTATCATAAATTGGAACAGGTTGTCACTGATGTTGTGTTGTTGGTAGTATTCACTTTTCAACATTACAGGAGTAAATAACACAAGTCGAACAAAATGTATCTTTAAATGGTTTGGTTTTTGGAATAAAGATATCATCTGAGCAAGTACATTTTGTAAATTCTATCTATTAATACCAAATATCGGGGCACCGAGCTTTGCTCGTTATTAATTTATTCATTGATAAACAGAACTCAATTCTTTAAAATGATTGAAGTACTAACAGGCACAGCCCAAAACTGTTTCTTCCCCGAATTTTTATTTATACACTAATAACAAAATAACACTCACTAATCACTTAGAACTGTAAAATAATAATCAACTTTGAATATTATGATATAATTATACCATCTCATGTCAACAAATCATATCACTGTATTTTGATCGAGTCAATTGAAATTTCTAGATTTCTCGCGAGATACGGTAAGCTAATTGATTACACAGCTGATCCACACAGGCACACGCATCTTCTGTTATCGACAGACGACGAAATCATCATCTGTTTTTCAAAGGATGAATTATCCTTTTCATGTCTTTCAGGAAGTTTTCTCAGGGATGAGACCTAGTGCAATCGAATTTCGATATCATAAACCTACTATATTCCGAATTTCGTGAAAATCTTTAGAGCCGTTTCCGAGATCCGTTGAACATAAATAACCATATAACCAGATAGCCAGATAACCAGATTTAAAAATAGAAAAATATGAACAGATATACAGAAATTGCTCGTTCAATATAATAGGATAACAACTTATAGTCCATTTGACTGGTCGTTTCCAGGAAACAGCCCCGAAAGAATTTTTTTTATGGTTCCTTATGTATTTTGGGGCGCTGAATTCTAATCTGAAATTTGCTGACACGCCAAAGGGCGACTTCACCATCAAAATTCTGGACTTCTTTTAAGTTTTCCATTTAATCTCCAGAACCTTGAATTTTTCGAGAAAAGGCATTCTCTATATATTAAAGATAGTAAAATTTCCAATGAATTGAGTGGTCGCGCAGGACTACTTTTTGGATTTTTCATCTGAAGTGTTCCACAAGAGGTTGTAGTCGAGGTTGTGATGAATTTTCTCCTCTTCTTACTCCCATTAATTATACTTCTGTTTCCAATTCCGTTCAAAAGTTACAGCCAATTGAATGATGATCTTTATTTTCTAATTTTTCTTGCGATTTTACTGTTATTAAAGAGTCTCTAAATTGAGTACAATACATGATAGAAACTTGCGATTGGTATTAAATGAGAGAAAATTTCATGCTCTATAAGTTGAGTTGCCTTAAATTGATCTTGCATTACTGTTTATATCGAAAAACTGTCGAGACTGTGAAAATGAGAAAAATATCGCAAATTTCTTGATTTTTGAAACAAACGTATCTTATTTCACGATTTTATTTTTACAAAAATCATTCACCTCACATAAAAGAGGAGATTCTTTTCTTCAAATCAAGACCAAGTATCATTTTGAGTTAACGAGACACACAGTTTTGAATATAGAAATCGGTAATTTTTCTATGAATTGAAATATGAGCTAAAATAGGTACACTAAAGGAGGAATTTTTCATTTTTTTAACAAATTTTAGTGATATGATACATGATTTTCAACCGCCTTGACGAGCTGATATGAACGAGCTGTAGTACGAGGAGATCATTCAGTCAAAAGTTATAAGTGTTGATCCTGGACGTATCCTTATGTGTGCCCCCCACCAGTCAGCAATCTAACGAGTGATTCTCATAGAACATAACCCTCGTAAAATGATTTCAGCCGAAATATGTTTCTTTCTTGTTAGGAAGGCCATGAAAATATATTATAATGAGAATTTGAGTTTTGGCTGTAGGACATGATTTTATATTTTTGGGTGTATTCCCCCTCCCACCACTACTAAATTCAAAAATAGGTACCTAAGGAATTCTGTTCAGGATTGATATTGTTAATTCACGTTATGTGTGGCTTTCTATCATTACTAGAAAAAGATCCTAGTTGTAAAGAGTAGAAGTGGTAGGTTTGCATAATTTTGAAAACCCCTGAAAAATACCCCTTTTTTGAAAACTCGTAGCTCTAGAATGAAAAATCGTATGGTCCTGCGCGACCACTCAATTTACTGGAAATTTCATTATCTTTAATATTTTAGAGAATGCTTTTTCTCGAAAAGTTGAAGGTTCTAAAGATTAAGTGGAGAACTTGAAAAAAGTCCGAAATTTTGGGTTTTTTTGGGAGTTTTGGGGGTGAAGCCGCCCTCTGGCGTGTTAGCAAATTTCAGATTAGAATTCAGCGCCCCAAAATACATATAGATCCGTCGCGAAAAATTCTTTCGGGCTGTTTCCTGAAAAACGTCCATTTGACTGGACTATTATACAAAACAGAAAAAAGTAATGAAGCATTAAAATAATTACCTGATTACTGTGTGGTAAATAGGGTGTAAATTTGAAAGATTGAAATTGGCTTCATTTGATATTTCTCACAAATTTTTGACAAGAGAAGTTTTTTCTTCTGTCAAATTCACTAGAGTTTGTGATGTTGTTTATAATTGCATTCCCATTTCAGAGACATTAATATCATCATGAAACGACTTCGAAATTAAAATAATTATTAGATTGAAATGTACATTACAATTTAACTTATCATTGTGCTTTTAAGAAAATTAGGTGCAATAGCAAGGAAACTCAAACACAGGACCATTAAAAATTAAAATTAAGTAAAGGAAATCAGAATAATAGTGGATGATGAAGTTACAATTTATTTTTGTCAAAGATTTACAGTACCTTCGAACTCATAGGCTCAAAATTACTAAAATTCCTGCTCACAAAATATTATCAATTGTATTTTTATGCTTTATATTGAGTTACACTTAGCAAAATATAACATTATAAAGGTGGGAAAAAGTATTAAAATTAACTACATTAGGATAGCTCTATTTAATTCCTTGATTTTTTAGCCATGATTCAAAATGTTGATATAAAATATAAAAAAAATCATGCCCCCCCAAAAATGTTGATGGCGCAAATTGCGCCATGCCCCCCCTTGTGGGCAGCCCTGTGGGGCTGCACAAAAAGTCCATTGTGACAGGCTTTCAAGAATACAATTTGTAATTATGGACTGCCGGCTAAGAAGAGCATTGCCAAAATTTTGAATTCTTACGATAGAATTCTCTAATAAAATAGCCAAGCTACATTGTCTAATTCAATACCGTAAAGGAGTTTCATCGAGGTAGCATTAGTTCATATTTATGCAATACTGCTCATTCAGCGACTATGCAAAATCATACAATAAATTCAGAGCGGTTAATTGTTTCATTGATTGCAAAATAATTTTCCTAAAGCAGTCTACAAATTTTCTTTTGGACGGTAGCACCATATAAGACACAATGAGACAGCAGTAGCTACAATTGGAATTAATACAATACCGTACATTCTTACATGCTAAGGAGCTTGTTTCATATTTTTAATCTAAAATACCTTAATATTGTAACCACATATATTTCAGTCATTTAGAATATATTGTTTGCCTGTTGTTTGGTATATTTGTATATTTCAAACTGTTCCAATACATTTAATTTTCTGGTTTTGTGGGAATAGTGGAGTATTTCGAGGCTGTTATTGTCTATATGTCAGGGTGTGTGTGGTCAGTGGAAATAATGTGTTCTGCAAAGATGGAATGGGAGGAAGGATGGGTAATGGCTCTTGTGTGTTCTTTAAATCTTATATAATTTCTAGCTGTTTTACCTATGTAAAATTTGCTGCAATCTGTACAAATTAGTTTATAAATTCCTGGTCTATTGTATTGATGTTGAGGGGTGTTGTGTGGGGACAAGAGCTTCTTCAGTGAGTTTTTGGTTCTGTATGCAACCTTGTATTTCATTTTTTTGAATGAACCTGCTATTTTGTCTTCAAAACATAAAAAAAAATGAAATACAAGGTTGCATCCTGAATTCAAGTGTATGGAACATAGCCTACTTTCTGGACTATTTATAGTCTATAAATCAAAAATCGGGAAAAAACAGTTCTGGGCTGTGCCTGTTAGTGCTTTCCCAATCATTTTAAAGAATTGTGTTCGTTTTATCAAAAGTCGATAAATAAATAACGAGCGAAGCTCGGTGCCCCGATATTAAAAATAACGAGTGAAGCTCGGTGCCCCGATATTTTAAGTGATTCGTAGTTGGATTCAAATTTCGCGCCTAAACCAACATCGACATGATATGAGTGTTGCTCATCGTGAGATCGATACTGTAATCGCTTTGACCTATCTGTCGATCTTAATCTATCGACCTCAAAAGACAGATCTTATCGATGAACAAATTTCAATATTTTCAAACCAAAACGCAAAACCTAACCAAACCAAATCCAGAATACAAAGTTTTTCCATTTTTAAAATTAGTGTGTAATTATTCTTTACGAGTGTGTTGGGTAAGCTAGAATCTTCAAGAATAAAATAATATATTAATCCATCAAGGATTTCTTTCCAAGATAGCACTATGATGTAGTGCAATGAAAGATTTACAGTCAGATTTTTTGGATTCGCTTGCACAATATTTCAAGTCATGTTTTGATCATAATATCAAAGTTTTTAAAATAAATAAATTTAAAAAGGAAGGAGACTATACAGCATTCCTATCAAACAATGACAAAGAACGAATTCACGGACTTGAATTGCCTATTGTAAGTAACCTTTTTCATAATTTTGTTTTATTCCTTCCCAACATAACCTATTAGGCTATTTTGAGATATGATTATAGGTCACCTGTTGATAATTTTTTATTTATTTCTCAACAATTGAGTTCACTTTGGTTTGAATCCATAGCACTTACTTCCGATGTCCTCACTGAGGTCTCGAGGATCGGGGAAACTGTCTTGTTTTCTATCAATCTCCTTATAAGAGTCTTCAATAGTCAAGAACTTTTACAGCTTTCCTCTAAGTGATGGTAATTGTGGTCCACAATAAATTCCGTCACTAAATAGTATGGTCTTGTATATGAAATACCTTTTCAGTTCCTTGTGAAACGTTATCGTGTGTTTTTCAAGCTATCTGTAAGAATATTGAAGATGTATGAGTTTGCATAAATTGATGTGCTTTTAAATCTGTTGAGCCTGTGCTGCGGAATGTCAATATTTAAATTGGTCCTTGTATTATATCTATGTTTCACATTTCTTAAAATTGGGTCTGAATTTATTGCAAGATTGAAACAACTGAAAGAAACTTTGAGCCAACATGTAGTAGAACTTTGGATGGCAAGGTTGTTCTATTGCTCAACATTCGACTAATGTTTTGTATTTCACTAACCATCATGACCTCCACGTTGATGTTCTGCTTACCCATGTCTTGTATGATACTTCCCGCCCGCCTGCCTCATTGTCGAGTCCTCTATCAGTAGTGGCATCCCCGCCTTTCCCTCGCTCCCAGTTAACGGGTGGGAAGGTTTTTTACTCTGTGAATTATTTTTTGGTTTAGCTTCGGTTCTCTGCTCAGTTTCATCCTCCACTGCAATGCTGGGTTTTCCTTTGTAGCTCCGGTCGTCATCCTCTACCGTATCCTGTTTAATTGTGAGGTTTTGACCAGAGTCTCTGTACGCTTGTGCACCATCTTCTTTTTGGGGCAAGAAGGGTCAGAAAAGAGTCTCTTTGTAAGTTTGTAGATTAAGTGTTCCAGTTTGTATATTGTGTTAGTCTTTTTAGCTAGTGTATCTGACAGTCTACTATTTTCAGATTTCATTGCAGTAATTCACCTTTCGGTCGGAAATATCTTCTAGTTAAATTTCTACTGTCATAATGCCCTACATTTCAAGTTGTCTGTGTTTGACAAAGATGTAGTGATTATTATCATTATTATTAGCGTATGGCTTTGAATGGTGGGGAGACCTAACGGTAGTTCCACCTCGCCGTATATAGTCCAGAGTTCCCCAATGGGAAACCGGACTCTAAGGTTAGGCCTATAGTGAGCACAATACTTTAAATTTACACTTTTCACTCCGGAATAAAGTTCATTCTGATGTTAAAAAGTCCAAACATATATAAAACCGAAACAAAACACAAAACCACTGAACCAAATTTAGAAAATATTAAATTTAGGTGTAGTGATGTATCTGTATTTTCCGTGTAAGGGTCCCCATTAAATGGATCGTCTATTTGTTCTGGTCTGTTATTAGGTAGTTGTGTGTTATCCCTAGATTTAAGCAATATTTAATATTCACATTGCCATTGTTTGTCGGTGCAGGTCCAAGAACAGGCCTGATGCTATCATCTTTTCATCCCATATTTCATTAATCACCTCACAAAGATATGCTATGGCAGTATTTGTACTGCTTCCTCTCCCAAAGTCATGTTGGAATGTTGATATCAAATCATTTCTCTCTAGATGGGCAATTAAATTATTATAAACCACTCGCTCAATCAGTTTAGAGACGCTAGGTGGGTTTGAGGTTGACCTATAGATGTTGGGATTCAGCTTGTCTTCTTTCTCATGAACGGGATGTACTTTGGATATACTTGGAGGTACTTAAATTTACTGGGCACTGTAGTTTGGCTTAATGAGGTGTTGATGATGTGAGTCAATCTTCTTCCTTGCAGAATTTGAGCACTTTAACAGAAATGTCATTAAAGCCTGCAGAATTATTAGGTTTTACGTTTTCAAAAAGTTCCTCCATTTCCTGATGTGTAATACTGCTGAATGATGAGAAGATCGGTATTCTATTATCAGAATCAGATGTAATACTGGTTTGAGGTTTATCAGTGTTTTCATACTCTGAAGTTTGCGGTAAGGTGAAGATTTTATTGGAAGCATTACCGATTTCAAATGGGTCTGTCAGGAATTGGAGGCGTGCTGCCATGGATAGAGTAGAATGGAGGCAAATGTTAGAGGAGGCCAAGATCCGCTTTGGATTGTCGAGCCAATGATGATGATGATGAAATGGGTCTGTCATCAGCCTATCATCCAGAAGAAGTCTCATGCTGTTCAGCTTTCAATAAGCTTGTTTCTTTCACTATCCACAGTTTTCTATAGCTCTCTTGTTTTTCCGTGCAATGTTTTATTCTGTTGATTGTATGCTCTGCTCTCTTTCTCTTTACATACATATAATCGATTTTTCTACTCCTTGGAACCTGCTTTTGTCTTCATTTGAACCTGTTAGCAAGTATCTGTCATTGTCAAACTGTCAAATTTTGATAATGAATAACATGTCCGAAAAAATAGGTTATGTTTTGAATGTTGGAAATTTTCAATGAGATATTTGGAAATGATAGTCTAACATATCAAATCTCTCATTGGTCAAGCTGCGAATAACCAATCTTTTACTTGTGGAACAGACTCTATTCCGGCCAAGATCGATTGAATCGAGGTTTTGGAATGCCAAAGTAATAAACCAAAACTGCCTGACAGGTGCTTGTTCTCGAATTCAATGTATAATACAACTCCACTTACAGTATTCCGACCAATTCTACAACTGACCATTTCTACAGTATTTGAATAAAACCTGGGTACATGCACTAACTTATTTTTCCCATCTTGACAGGACAAGTTTCTTAGCTATTTCTTTCTCTTGATTTCTGTTCAAGATTAATATCGAAGCTAGGATGAATACAATCCATAAACTGAAAATTCTAAACGAATAATTTGGCTCATTATAATAATATATTAATTACATTTGAATAAACATTCCACCTATGGATATAAACTACTTAGTATTGGGATTCAAGAAAGTGCACGTTTCACAGTGCCTCCCAACACTTAATTTCGAGGTAGTCCTTGACATTATTGCTGGTAGGTGAGGAGGTCCGTGGAAACATTTTTTGGGAACCCCTGGTCAACATTGAGTTTTTGCTATTTGTGCTTATTAGAAAAAATAGAGATTCTGGAACTGCTACACCATGAGCTTTCTGATAGTGATAGAATACTGTACTCCATTTTATGTTGCATTGTTGAGAAACTTTCAGCTACCCAATTTGGATTATTTAATAATATGAACTAGAAGGACTCACTGCTCAATCAACTCTGATTCCTCATTATTTATTTTCTCCAAGAGGAATCATTCTGGAATGCCTTGATTCTTCGAGTAATAGCCTGCGCGGTCAGCCTCCCTTTCTGACAACTCGTGACTACGATTTTTTTGAGCGGGGTATGATTACTTAATCTTTTCCCCGGAACAACGTATTTTCACACGAAGTGAGCATGCCACACACAAGTAAAATATTCAATATAAGGTTTACAAGAAATTTTTTCAAGGATATTGGCAGACACAGGAGAAAATGGCAATATGGAGAGAAACAAAGAAACAAATTTTATTTTATCATAGGCTATCCTGGTTTGAGATTCAATGTTAGGTTACCAATGTTAGACACCCTTTTCTGTAGATCAGTAAGTAAATTCTCAGTGAAGCTTGTTCAAGAATATAAACTTAATGACGTGCTATTCTTGAATCTTATCATTCCCATCACCAGCAATAGCCCAAATTCAATGCGGGAAATTCTTGGGAAACTGTGTTTTCAAGAATCATGTCTCAGTCACCATTGATTGTGATGAACCTGATTTGGCTTTGAATTGAAGAGGGTTTTGTGCTCTTGAAAAAGTTTCTGGATTTTTTCACTATGAATGGTTTTTGAGTTATATGAAGAATAAAAGATATTTTTTAATACTGTGGGGTTATCGGAGGGAATTTTTCGTGAAGAATCATTCACAGACTACTTGTACCAAATAACTAAAAAATCAGTACTACAATACATTCTGCAAGCATGTCTCAAGTGGACTAAACAGAAAAATGAACTATGAATTTGCTAAGCTATGAATCTATGAGTCTGAATCTTTGATAATGCATTATTTGTATGGAACCAGGTATAATCTAGTGCCACTTGTGGGTAGGCTGAAGAGAGCATACCGACGACACAGATTGAGATAAGTTGAGAAGAATGCTAATGCGTTATTCATATAGCAGAGGCTGCAAATCAATGTAGGGCTGTTCACAGTTTCATCAATTCCCGTGAACGCAAATCAGGTGAATTGGACCAGAGTTTTGCAACTGCAGATGAGATCAATATCAAAAATAGGCCTATAATAATACATAATCAAATCAAATAAATCTTTATCCTCATGATACACAAATGAAACAATTGAAAAAAACAATTATAATAAATAAAAAGAAAATTTCTCAATAATTATTTTTCAATAGTAGGCTACAATTATGAAATTATCACAAAAATAAACCATAAGATACGTTTTTGTGTTGACTTAGTTCAGGACATCACTGATGGCTTTTCTGATGAGATGACTGAATTCTTAGCTACTCTTTAGAGGATTCCACTTCTTGAGAAGCATTTTGTATGGATTAATATGAATGGATAATTATTCAAATGAATCGTCTCTTATGGTTTATTATTGTAATAATTTCATAATCATTGTAGTATTGGAAACTAGTTATTGAGGAATTTTTATTTAATTTATTACTAGCCGTCAGGCTCGCTTTGCTCGCCATATCCGTCTAGCCAGGAGCCCCGACTGGATCGTCCAAGAATAAGATCAGCGTGCTCACTTCGCCCACCTGCATTTTTCATTTGAGCATGCTTCATTCCATCAGAAAGTCAAAGTACCGAGAAAATGTAGAAAAACGCTGATTTTGGGCGTATCTTTGATGAAATATCAAAGTCACCTCATCAAAAAATTTTTAGACCCTAGCTAAACCTATGTACCAAATTTCAAAATTTTCTGTCTATTGATGAAAGAACTGAGAAAACGCAAACTAATTTTGGGCGTATCTTGAACGTTATTACACCCTAACTGAGCTTCTGTACTAAATTTGAACAATTTCTGTTCATTTGTTCTCGATAAATCTGAGAAAAATCAAAAAAAAAAAAAAAAAAAAAAAAAAACGCTGGAAAAACACAAATTTTGGGCATATCTTTGGAAATTTTTCTAAATCAGTTCTTAGTGTGCCTCTAAAGGGCCAACTGAACATACCTACCAAATTTGAACGTTTTTGGTCCGGTAGATTTTTAGTTCTAAGAGTGAGTGAGTACCATTTCTGTATATATATATATACACATATATAGATAAAGATAATTGTTTTTTCAATTGTTTCATTTGTGTATCATGTGAATAAAGATTTATTTGATTTGATTATGTGTTATTATATTGTTGATATTGATATTTGAGCTGACTTTCTTGTAACATTTTGCAAATGTTATTTTGAATTTTGATTTTCCTCAATGTTTGATGGGGTTGAATATTGACCAAAATTAGATCACATCAATGGACTGCACCTACCACAATTCTGATTGAAACATTCAGTTGATTAAAACTACATAATCGGTTATGTCAGCTTGTACTTTAATTTTTTTGTTCACATAAAACTGAAATAAATGGGAGATTCTTGTATGCATACGGTAGCTTCTTTGTGAGTTATCAACCAATTTAGTTTTATAGATCTCCATGTGAATAAGATGTCAAGTATAAAGTGTTAAAAATTAATCAGGACAATAGGTAGGCTCATAAAAGAACCAATTTTTGATAGTTCTATATTTATAGGTATATGATTCTTCAATGCGAAGTTTTTCATTTCCAAGTCATGAATTAATTGATGAGCCTTCTCGATAATCAGTGTCACAATTTTATATGTTTTCAAGAAAGAAGCATATTTTATATTATTTAGTACTCAACTGAACAGTATTATCTCTAATTGCTTAGCCTACATCTGTACGCAAGACACGCAACGAAAGGTCATACAATCTTGAAATTTGAAAAGAATAATAATGATAATATTCTGAGGGTCATGAGCTCTTGTGCGTGTGCGTGACTTGACTTGTGCGTGAGTAATGAGTGAAAGGGATGATGATGATGAGAGATGACGACTACTTTTTAGGTAGTCAGGACCGACGACTTATCGTCTCCTACTAAAAACGGAGGGACCTTATTCATGTGATTGTGCTGTGGTCGAAAAATCTTGCCTCGGTCGAGATCAAACTCGGGTTCTCTTGATTGTCAGACCGGTGTGTAATCACTTAATCCAATGAGCCACTCGAGCTCTCTATTTTATATCACTTATATAGATTGAGGAAGAAGCCTATTGATTTGTAACATTGATAAAAAGTTATAACAAAATAAAACTTTTCTTCTTCTTAAGGGAAGTTCAGTGTTATCAATCTGAATAACTTCATTGTTGTTATCTAGGTCACAGCTGATATTATAAATAGCATTTTTCAGTCGATTCCCTCGAGTAGGCGTTAGAGTAGTGGTTTGCAGCCTTGGCTGTCGCGAGAGGAGATCTTCACATGAATAAAAAATTGAGAGAGGGCTGGAAACGATCTTAATTCAATTGAGGCATCCTCAATAAGTCTAATTGACTGAGCGAAGTGAGGTCTAAGATTCAAGTCGACGATTTTGCATTTCTCTTTATGTTTAATATCGAGGCACCGAACTTCGCTCTTTATTTATTGATAAACAGAACACAATTATTTAGAATAATTGGGAAGGACTAACAGGCACAGCCAAAAACTGTTTCCTCTTCAAATTTTGATTTATACTCTATAAATAGCCCAAAAAGTTGGTTATGTTCTATACACTTGAATTCAGGTACAATTTTCAGTCCAAAGATTTGAAAACAGGAAAGTTCTAATTTTGATTGTTTACAAACCAAATTGAATAACAAAATAACACTCACTAATCACTTAAAACTGTAAAATAATAATTAGCTTTGAAAATTATTACATACTCTAATTCAGAATGATATATTATGTTATGTCAACAAATCAGATTATTTTGATCAAGTCAATTAAAATTTCTAGATAATATTTCTTGTGAGATAAGCTGATTGATTCAACAGCTGAACATAATTCTGTCTCTCTCCCCACACAAGCATCTTCTGTTATCCACAAACGACGAAATTATCATCTGTTTTTCCTAGGATGAATGATTATTATCCTTTTCATGTCCTTCAGCGAGTTTTCGCAGGGATGAGACCTAGTGTAATCGAAATTTTAAATTATAAACCTACTATGTTCTTAATTCCGTGTAAATTGTTAGAGCCGTTTTCGAGATCCGTTGGACATACATAACCATATAACCATATACAGAAATTGCTTGCTTAATATAATTGGAAATGTATACAGAAATATGCTTAATATACCCATAGAAATATATACAGAAGAAATTGCCCGCTTAATATAATACGATATGTTTATATTTGTGTTCCGCATCCATAGCGAAACACAGCAATAGATTTTCATGAAATTTGACAGGTATGTTTATTTTTGAATTTCGCCGACGTATACATAATGATTTTTGAAATTCTGTATTTTAAGGATAATACAAAAGGAAAAAGAGTCTATTTCGAACGCCAATATTACTATCGCCAATTATCGAACGCCAATTATTAATATTTCAATGTAACTTGTTAAAAAATCAGCTGTCCTGTGGACTATTAATTGCAGGCGATGAGGGATGTAATTGATAACTCGAAGTACCATATTATTTACTCCCGACTTTTCTCTGCTTTAACTCGGTAAGCTTTTGATGATAGTAGCATAGTTGTTTACAACAAATTATTTTATAGAAGAATTCTCTCCTTGATTTGCAATGAATATATATTAATAATAAATAATAGTATCATTGTCATTGGTGTTAGCCTCTCATCAGCAAGGTTATCATGAAAGTATCAATTATTGATAAATCAATTATTAATCAAATTAAAAAAAATATATTTATTGATCTACAAATTTCATTTCTCCCCGGATAGTAGGTTGAAATTGTACACAAAAACCTCCTCGTTTTATAGGTTTGATGTGTAATTATTTTGCCTTCACTACTCGAAGTAACAACTGCTATTGCTTTGGCCTTGAGCTCTCCGTGAACTCATGATTCAGCAGCATTCAGCATAATTTACGCAGCATTCAACATAATATTAATTTTCAGCATAATTTACGGTTTTCTCAGCTCTCAGGTCACAGATCAGTTTCAGACGTGATGTTGCAATTACAAAAAGTAACTTCGATAATCTAAATAACACATAGGCGCAGCCTGCAAAACCGAAGTTTGAGTGATGACAGCGAGTATAAATATAAATTTTCAATACAAAAACTCCAATACAAAAATTAATAAATAATATTAAAATGAATGATGTTTCAATTAATATTTATACTTGATCAACATGAAATTAATCAGTATGTAATCATTTCATGTATTTTTTGCATACAACATTCTTTTGAGCAGGCTACATTATTTTTAATTTTTATGTGAATAATATTTACAATAGTTTCGCATCAAAGTATTTTATTGTAATTAGTCATGATCATTTTCTATTATTTTATCCTTTGCTATTTTTATCTTCTCAGATTTCTTGATCACTTCCAATCTTTTGATAAATGGATGCACATTCGGTAATTCCATTGAGTGTTTGATTTAATCTGAAGTGAAAAAATCTTGAACTTGGCATTCGAGGCTCAAAAATAGCCCAACATATCCTTACAGCAGGCTTCCCACAAAAGTTTTACATCATAATAATGTAGTTATTGTAATGAATTATAATTTTTATATCATATTTTCAACTTTTTACTCTATTTTATAATATGTTTTCTCGCTTCCAATCTCCTGATGAATGGATACATTCATTTGATAACAACATAGACATTAATTCTTCTGTCAACATAGGCGTACCTAGGATCATGTTAGGGGAAGGGTCAAGCTACTGAGAAGTCACGGTGCGGGGAGGGGGGGAAGTGAACAAGGCCGTCGTGTTCTTCTTAGGCGCCCAAGGCAAAAGTTTTGTTGATCATAACACACAAGAAATGATTTGTGAGGGTGATTGAACTTGGTATAGGGTGGTTCGAAAATTGTCAAAAACATTGACTCATATACAGAGAGGTCGCGTGGGTGAGGTGACCGCAGCCTGGGGGGCGCCTCGGCGTCATAAAAGAAAACTGAATTTTCGCCCGATTTAATATTTGAACAGCTTGTGATAGTGAATTATCTCCAATCTTCTTCCAAGTAATAAATATACTTTTCACTGCTTGTTCGTTCGTCTGAAGCCTGTATACAATGTGTGTGGACGTAGTTGATTGCGCCGAGTACATTGTGTTGTGTTTTGACTGTCAGAAAGAGCCTGGTGCCTTTCATTATAATTATTATCTGCTTAGTAGGTCAATGTAGATAGTAAGTTAGAGATTACTGTACCTAGTATTTGCTGTCTAAAGCGATTTCTTTGGAAACAGGAGTGTGTGATGTTTGTTGTTATTATGTTCTGTACTCATTCTCATGTTCATGTACGGTACTCAAGCAGAGGCACCAGAAAATTCTCCGAATTTGAAAATAATCTATTGTTTTCACACTTCTCTTCTTCTAAACATTTTTATCCCCTCCAATTTGCTCATAGCGAGCGAAGTGTTGAGTTTAATTTAAAAAGTCCAACAGCAAATACATGTTAACAAACTTGTGGGTTGCACTTGCATTAATAATTTCCTAACGATTCCCGTGACTAATGCAGTGACTAGTGCAGAACGTAGTTTTGGCAAACTCCAACCTATTAAAATGTATTTGCGCTTTACAATGGCACAAGAAAGGCTCAATTCACTCCCGAAACTGTCGATTGAAAATGAAATTGTGAAGAGACTGGACTTTGGAGAAAATTTAAAAACGTTTGTTTTTGCCAAATCAAGGAGAATACATTTTTGTGTTTAAGTGTTGAGTTTTAATGTTTAGTTCCTATTGAAAAGGCAAGACAATTTTTATACATCCTAAAACGAAATATCACAGTGACAAAGACGCAAAACTGCTGACTGTATAATATGAATAATTGGGCTCAACCCAAATGGAATGGATTGCCGAATAATAACAATAGAGAGGAAGCCAGAGATTCACTGCTGTACTGAAGACCATTACTGTCCTGCCCCAGTTAAATCATAAGTCAAACGAAATCAGAATCATTCATTGTCCTAATGTCGTTACAAAAATACAATTTGTTTAACAACGTCAAATACAATACAGTTATAAATAATAAATTATAAGATCAATATAAAACATAGAAATTACTATAGGTAGTAACTGAATTAAAAACAATAAAATTTTCTGTACGCCCATAGAACTGTTATGACAGTAAACTTGAGAATTTAACAGTTTTAACAGGAAAAGCTGTGTAAACTATGCTTTTTCAAAAACTTGACCTCCAAAAATTAGTCTATAGAGATAATATTATATTGATTCAATTAACAGTACACGTTCTTGAACGGTCTACTGTTATATGGATAGTGAATCTCCAATGTTACTGTACAACTTGCCATGCTAATCGCGTTTCTCTGACCATCTTAATCCTGTGTGTGTTATTCATTAAAAGTTTACATTTATGAACAATATCAAAATAGAATACTACATCAATTTGAAACGAAAGATAACTTGTTATCTCGCGTTTCTCTGACCATCTTAATCCTGTGTGTGTTATTCATTAAAAGTTTACATTTATGAACAATATCAAAATAGAATACTACATCAATTTGAAACGAAAGATAACTTGTTATCTCGCGTTTCTCTGACCATCTTAATCCTGTGTGTGTTATTCATTAAAAGTTTACATTTATAAACAATATCAAAATAGAATACTACATCAATTTGAAACGAAAGATAACTTGTTATCTTGATAAAAGAACTTGTTATCTTTTTATAAACAGTCCGTTACCAAAACAGTCACCTTGGTAATTGTGTTCACATGATTAGTATCCATGTAGGGCTAGCCTACATCAGTATGTTCGACAATAACTCAAGAAATCAAATCATTGATTAACCCTTTGTGCTCTTTGCGAATTTTTATAACTTTGTCCTGTCCTTCCACTCTTGTATCCAGCGTTACTGTCTAATACAAATTTCCTCTACAACTCTGGTTGACAAAATGGGAATCTTTTGCTACAGCTCTCATTTCCAACATAACTGGCTCACGCCAAAAACAAAAATCTCGAACACTCTGGTATCCAGCCTGTCTGGATATTGTTTTTCATCTACTTATTTATTTTCATTAAAATAAGGACCTGATTGGTGGATGACTTCAGCTGTGATTTTTTTCAAGAATAACTACATAAATCGAAACAATCACTTCTTCCATTGCAAAATATTGTTAATATGTTTGAAAAAGCTCTTTTCCAGCTCATGATATAACCAATGCTTGACATTGATACAAATAAACGTGATTTTTCAATATTAATTATATTATTTTACTAGCAGGAACCCATGCTGTGCAAGGGTCTATTTAAAACTTAACGTACCGTAAAGAAATTTCGAAGAATTGAAAATAGGCATATAACCATCTTTGGTTAATTAATAATCTAATATTAATATTATTATTTAATCTAATCTTAAGACAAACAACAGCTGTAGTTTTCTGTAAAGTGTGAAGTTTTTAGCTCACAAATTTCTAGTTTCATTCAAAATTTTGACTTTTTAAATAATTATTAAGTTACTGTTCTAGATTTTCTAATTTCAGACTCTAATAGTATCTATTTGATTCAAAATTTGCTCGTTTAACTGAGTATTGAAGAGTGTAAATTGTATTTTGAAAAGTGAAAGTGACATAACCAACATTTTGTTTTGTACAGTATAATATAAATTGGAAATGGGACAGTTTTGGGCATGAGCCTGTTGTGCCTTTCCTAATGTTAAGTATTTCTACACAATGTGATGAATAAATAAATAAATAAATAAATAATATCGGGGACCGAGCTTCGCTCTGGAGTACAAAAGCATAAAAAATGTATAACGAAAAAAGAAATTATAATAATATTCATATTTCATAAAGGAATGTTCATCTAATCACAGTGAATTGATAATCAATCACAGTCAATTCCCAGAGGAATGCAAAAATTTCCCTCACAAAGGCCCGGTTGCACAAAAGCCGGTTAAATTTTAATCCTGATTAATTTTACGTGAATCAAATCAGAAAAGACCATTTCAAAAAGATGGTTGTACTGGAATTAATCATGATTGAAAATAACCCGGCTTTTTTGCAACCTGCACTAAGTACCTGATTGAATGATTACAAAAGTTCAACAGCTGAGTCATAATTTTGATACAGTACCACACACATGAATTCGCACACTCACTTCCATCATCAACAGACGACGAAATGATTTAGGTATAATTACTTACGAACTGATAATGATGATTTTTCTGGTTGTATAAATAATCGTTTCTCATAAATTATCTATTCCAATATAACAATAAAATCTAATGGAGAGTACTGTAAGTGATATTGTAATTATTCATCAAAATATCCGTAGTATGCGACAGAATTTTGATAACTTTCTTGCCAGTGTAATGCAGTTTCAGTTTAGGCCCTCTGTAATAATATTGACGGTGATATGGATAGATGAAAATGAAGCTAATTGTTACCAAATTGATGGGTATACAATGGTAGGTTGTTATAATCATAATTACCGAGCCGGAGGTACTGTAGTTTATTTGAGTAGGGATGTAAAATGTGAGACAAAAAAGGTTGATTTATTATCAGCTGACTGTATTTTACTGTCAGTGTTCATGCCAAGGCTTCTCTTTTTCGTTCTTGGCGGTATATAGATTACATCACCGGGATTGTATGTATACGAGATAAACGAATTCCTGATAGAACTGAATGAGATAGAGGAAAATATCCCAAACCATTCTTCGTTATTGGTGACATAAACTTAAACCTATTATCTAATGAGAATATCGTAGATGAATATAGAATAATTATGAGTTATCCGGATTTGATTAATTGATAAATGAACCCACAAGACTAGTTAACAATACAGGATCGTGCATCGATCATGTTTTTGTTGAGTTCACTAAGACTAGATTAAATAACAAAATAAAGGATATAGACATTTAGATATAACCGATCACTCATTGATAAAGATAGGAATACAATACGAAAAACCAATTATAAATCAAATTACATCAAATGAAACAAACAGGAAAAGTAGAATAGACCACAGAAAGCTTAAAATCATATTAGCAGCAACGGTATGGAATAATGTTCTAGGAGAAACAGAGAATCGTAATGTTGAAACAGCATGGGAAAAATTTATTACATACTTGCAGAACACAATCAACGAAACTGTAACAACTAGGGGAACTATAAAAAATAAGGTGTAAAAACCAAGGTCAGAGTGGATTACACATAAATTAATCAGTAAAATACAATTTAAGAATTATCTATATAAAAAAATCAAGAGCAACCAAATAATCCAATAAATAAGAAAAAATATTTAAAATATAGAAATAAATTGAGAAATGAAATATGTATTTCCAAACAAGATTATTTCTTAAAGCTATTTGAAACTTGCAAAAGCAATACTAAAGAACAATGGAAAATTGTAAATAGATTGCTGGGGAGGGGGAAAAAAGAAAGACAATTGAAAAAATAACACTTCAAAATGGTGAAACAATTGAGGGTACAAAAGAGATAGCTGATAGTATAAATAAGTACTTTCTTACTATTGTAGAGAATAATAGATCTAAATTAGAAAACTGTTTGCAAGATCAAATACTGGCTGATGTTTTCCCAATACAATATCAAGCTGGATCTATGTTCATCCAGCCCGTGAATGCAGAAGAGATGCAGGTCATAATAAAAGATCTCAAGATGAATACTGCACCGAGAGTGGATGGTATCTCGACTCAAACAATTAAAGAATTTCTAGATCACATATTAGACGTTTTAGTTGAGCTCTGCAATCTGAGCTTACAAAAAGGTGTTTTCCCCGAAATATTAAAAAAATCCGTTGTAATCCCAATTCCCAAAAGTAGCAGAAACATAAACATTGATAACTTTAGACAATAACACTATTATCAATATTCGCTAAAATACTTGAGAGGGTGATGAAAAAAAGGATTCTGAACTACTTAAATTATAGAAAGTTCTTTAGCAAGAACCAAATTGGATTCCTTCAAGGTAGAGTACTGAGGAGGCAATGAAAACTTTGCTATCCAAGGTAAATAACAGTTTCAATGAAGGCTTGAAATGCTCAGCAATATTCCTGGATATTTCGAAAGCATATGATTCCATTGAACACGATTTGCTTTTGGAGAAGCTAGAGAAAATAGGCATAAGAGGAGAGGCAAATGAATGGTTTCAGAGCTACCTTAGAAATAGATTCCAACAAGTAAGGCTAAATAGTGAGTTGAGCGACTTGGGGTTAGTTAAGTATGGCATACCGCAGGGATCGGTTTTGTCAGCAGTTCTTTTCCTAATTTATGTGAATGACCTATGCAATGGAAAGCTTTTGGGTGAAATCGTATCCTTTGCGGATGATACGGCTATTTTCTACAACGGCCAGAATGAATTAGCAATACCGGTACATGCTAAAATGCAAGAAGATTTGAATAATACCTTGCCATTACTAAAATACCATAAGTTCAATTGTGAGGATACCTTGCTTGATTGCCATTGCGATTTGATAAAAGAAACAGATTGTGTCAAGTACCTTGGTTTCCTAGTAGATAATAAACTTTCATGGTATGATCATATACATAAATTAAAATCAGAAATGTTAATCTCCATAAGGAACTTCTACTTTTTAAGAAATATGTGTCCAAGATATTTTCTAGTACATTTGTATCATACTCTGGTTGAGTCAAGAATTAATTATGGACTCATATGTTATGGAAGTGCATATACAACAAATTTGAAACCTATTATTATTGCACAAAAGCATTTTATAAAATTGATTTGTGGCAAGCCAAGGATTGAGCACTCGTTACCCCTGTTCAGATCCCTTAATGTATTACCAGTCACATATTCCTTTTTGTATAAAGCAGTTTTGGATACTTTCAAAAATAAAAGTCAATTGACAACACAAACCCATATCGCTGATTATAATGTACGCTATAGAAATAGAGTTCAATTGCATAGACCTAGGCTTGAGCATAACAGAAGATTTTTCAGATATATTTAGGTGGTAAGCTTTACAATGCCTTGCAATCTGACTTACAGGAGTGTCAATATAGCCAAATAGTAAAGGCCAGATTAAAAAAATTCATTGTTGCAATTGATGATACGCAGTTGTTTTTATGATGATTTTCATGCTCGAAAGTTGATATTTTGTTTTCCATGTTTGATTTAGTTTTTGTATGGTTGGGAATTTGAATTATTTATGTAATTATATTGTGTCATAGCACTTATATTTTGCATGGCTTCATCCGTTGAATGAAGAATCGATAATTATCATTTGGAATGTGCTGCCCGCACGGAGAACTGTTTAAATTGCAATATGATTTATTATTTTAGTTTCAATTTTTTTTCTCTTGATTCTTTTTTGAAATTTTGTAGTTTCTTAAGATTTTGTATACTATTATTGTAAGACTCTATATATTCCTTCTTTCATTTTTTTTCTATCTTTTGTTTGATCATTTTCTATTGTGATTAAATATACGAAGAAAGACCCCACACAGGATTACCTTTGGGGGTCATTTAGACTATGATGATAAACATGTATTGTGCATGCGTGGGTGTTTGCTACACCAGTTATGTTATTTTATTTAAATTTGTTTGTACAATGTTTGTTTTTGGTCGAATAAATTATTATTATTATTATTATTATTATTATTATTATTATTATTATTATTATTATTATTATTATTTATTATCATATGTTTTTCCAAGGATGAATTATCCTTTTTATGTCCTTCAGCGAGTTTTCCCAGGGATTTAACCTAGTGCAATTGATTCTTTATAAATAAACCCACTATGTTCCGAATCTCGTGAAAATCATTAGAGCCGTTTTCGAGATCCGGTGAAATACAAACATGTAAACAGAAATTGCTCGTTTAATAGTATAGGATATGCAAAGTTTCAAGTTAATCAGTCCAGTAGTATAAGCTAGTTCTTAACTTTATTATAGATATAGTTAACGACTGCAAGTTATAGGAATCTGTGGAACAGAATAGTGGTAAAACTGTGATATCGCCAGAGGTGTGTCAAACACAATAGTAGGTACATGAACTTTTTGAGAGTGAATTAAAACAACAGAACTGGAATTTGTCAACCTTATCATTTTACCTCCATTTAGAGAGGCTTTTGTTTGAGCCGAATATAAAATATAAATAAAGCCTTATTATTATATAGTCAACGCTGAAAAAAAAGGTTTCATCACCAGGAATACTATAAATTCTATGTGGAGCAGTAAGCCTGGTTTGGCCAGAGCATTCGAATTGTAGCACCAAATCCCAGACTACAGTTCTGCCAATAGCAGGTTTGTTGGCACCACTGCCGACCGTCCAGCTGCTCTGGCTTGTCGAGGAAAAAAAGCCAGTCATTCTTGCTTTTCGTCGTTCAGTTGTTCTTGTTTCGTCCATTCGCTTGTTTTGTCACCCCGTTGTCTTGTAGCAAGACCGAATTTGTATTTTGTAATGTAATTTCAATCGGAAATTTCTTGTAGATAATTGTTTGAGTATAGTGTGTGTGAATTGAGTATAACAGCGTAAATAGTGTTAAATTGAATTAATTTGAATCGGATTTGAATTTGTAAAGAATCAGTTTGAGCTTTGTTCAAAACAGTAGCCTACAGAGCCTGCAAGTGAACGTGAAAAGGCTGCCCGGAAGCGTGAACCTGTCTATTTTCCCGATTTCTTCCCCCCTAAATCTGACCAAAACACCTAATAAAGGCTTCGAAGGGCAAGTAGACAAAATTGGATTAAATCTGGTGAGTTTTTGCTCTTTTTTATTGTTCATTAATGCAGAGTTTAACTGTACAATTAACCTGGCTCAAATTGAAGATTAAATTTTACCCCTTGTTTGTATTTGATTATTTGAATAGTAAATTACAGTCCTCTAGTAGCTCTAGCCTGAGCTTTGTTCAGAACATTTCTGGGCCTCCGAACCGTGATGAATTTAAATTTGTAATTTGTTGATTAATTCACACACATTGGATTTAAGCAGTTTCGTCTTTGTCCAATGTTGGCATGTTGAGAATGGTCTGATCTATGCTCAGGTTGAGTTTGTTGTAGCCTTGTTCTAGAGCAAGGTTTCTTGTCAATTTGTATTTGTCTGAAATTAAATTTATTTCAGTTAAAATTGTAATTTTCCTGAAACTAGGCTCATTGTGCTCTTTTTCGGGAATTTGTTTGTTTGTTGAAATTTGTATTGTCCATTTTTGTTATACATGTTAGTGAAGGTTAATCACAGCATGATTTTGTTTGTTCAATTCAACAAGTTATCGTTTGTTTGTGAGTTGTTGGAAGAACATTATCTAATCATATAGTTTTGTCTTCAGCAGTAACTTATCTTGTGAATTGATAATCAAAGTTTAACTTTGATAACTTACTAGTCGTGATTCTTCCTTCCATTTAGTTTTGAACTCATTCTTGTTTTTTTTGTCTGTTTGTATTGTCGGGGCTGAATTGTTTTGTGTATGAGTTCAAGATGGAGGAAAAATTACAGAAACAAATCAGGGTGCATCGCGCTAAACTGGAACAATTGTATGCCCGATTGCAAAGAATTTATGAACTGTCTAAAAATGTCTCTGATCCAAAAGTTGCTGAGCAATTTTTAGTGTTGTATCCTCGGGTGTCTCAGACCATTTCGGATTATGAAAAGACAGAATTAGTGGTTAATGAGTTGGAACTTGAGTTGAATAAAGACCATGTTGTAGCATTCAACGACTCACATCTAGATCTGTTTCAGTATATTGAAATAGCGGCTAACACTCTCAAACAGAAAGAGGCGACTGATGCTATTGCTCAATCTTCGGCAGTTACAGCAGCTAGTGCACAGCCGGTCGTGTCCGAGTCAGTACTGCCCAAAATCGACCTTCCAAAATTTGATGGGAACCAGACTCAATGGTCGGTGTTTTATGAACTATTTAAGGCATTGGTACATGACAACAAGAGTTTGAACGATCAGCAGAAGGTCCAATATCTTGTAAGTAGACTTACTGGACAAGCAGCAAATATTTGTCATCATTTGCCACCATTGGCTAATAATTATCAAATAATTTGGCAGGCATTATTGACCCGCTATAACGATCCATGGGCGCAAGTCGATGCCTATTTCAAACAAATTTTTGAATTTCGTCCAATAAAATCAGAATCAAAGGCAGGTTGTATTGCGATTTTGGATGGGTTTTGCGGTTCAATCAATGCAGTGAAGAGATTTCGACTCACTGATTTGTCAGACTCGATATTCCTCTATCATGGCTTGAGATTGCTGGATCCAAGTTCTTGTAGAAATTTTGAATCGGCTGTCCACGACAAGTCTATGCCAACTTATGCCGATTATGTCAAATTCATTGAAAAGCAAATTAAGACTCTTCCTTCTGATGAGAAACAGACTGAATCGTTTAATATGAGGCACAAAAAGGATAATAAATCAAAGGTGTTTGTGGTTCAATCTAATGATTCATCTAATGATGCATCTAGTAAAAATCCCAATTGTCTGAAGTGCTCAAAACCGGGTCATCGGTTAGTATATTGTGCTAGTTTCTAGAAAATGACTCCTTGGGATCGTTATTGTTTGATTAAAGGAAAGTTTTGTTGTTTTTGTTGTCTTGATGTGGATCATTTGAGTAGAGATTGTCGTAGTAAAACTCAGTGTGTTCAATGTCGAGAATCTCATCATTCTTTATTGCACTTTTCCAGATCAAGTTCCAATGAAGGTGTTGCGTCCTCGTCGAACTCCAAGGCAGGTGGCACATCACCTATTAGTTGTTGTTCTACATCCAACGATGTAGAAAATTTGACCATTGTGTTGTCGACCGTCACTGCACATATTCGAGATTGTAATGATCAGCTTTGTGATGTTCGTTTCTTGGTTGACACCGGGAGTCAGTGTCATTTTGTTACAGCCAAATTGTGTTGGCGTTTGAGACTACCATTCCAGCCCATGAAAACCGTTGTTCGTGGATTCGGTGGTGGTACTAGTGAAGTTCGAGGTCGTACTTGTGTGTTGATTCAGTCGAAGTTGGATCCTACCGTCAAGTTTTCGATGGATGCCACAGTGGTAGATAAAATCATCGACAAGTTGCCTTCTTGTGAAATTGACAGATCCAAACTTCATCATCTTGAAAATCTCACACTGGCTGACGACAAATTCTACCTTCCTAGTAGAATAGATGCCATCATTGGTGCGGAGTTAGTTCCTCACTTGCTGCGTGGGAGTCCTAGTATAGGTGAATCGCACAAATTGATGACTGTTAATAGTGTCTTTGGTCACATTCTGATGGGGAGAGCGCCGATTCTCACTTCAACAATGAATGTGTCGAATTGTTTTACAGCCATCTGTAGTCCATTCGTTAATAGTCCATCGTTGGATAGTTTTGTGGAACGTTTTTGGGAGTTGGAATCGTGCCCTGCAACAAGCTGTCAACTGAAACCAGAAGAGTTGGAGTGCGAGGTAAGTTTTTGGAAGTCTGTACATCGTGTGAATTCTGGTCGTTTTGTTGTTGCCTTGTCATTTGCGGAGCCGCCCAGCAGCTTGGGAGATTTGTATGCTGTCGCCGAACGCAGACTGCTGACTTTGGAGAGACGACTAGAGCTTGACAGCAATACTCGTATTTCATATCATGAAATATTGATCGATTACCTACGTCAGGGTCACATGTCGTTTGTAGCAGATCAGACAGACCAAGGTGGTTACTACATACCGCATCACGCCATCGTGAAAGCAAGCAGCACTACCACGCCCATCCGAATTGTATTTGATGCTGGTTCCAGAACATCATCAGGTTTGTCATTGAACCAGGTTCTTCATGCTGGTCCCAAATTGCAGACTGACATTTTTGTTTTGTTAGTTAATTTTTGTTTGTTCCCAATCGCACTAACTGCCGACATTAAACAAATGTATCAACAGATATTAGTGGAGGATTCCTGCCGTCGTTATCAGCATGTATTGTGGAGATTTTCGCTGGAGGATCCGATCGAAATTTATCAGCTCAATTGTGTTGTTTTTGGTGTTTCAAGCTCTCCATATTTGGCGCTTCGTACCGTCCACCAGCTTGTAGAGGAGTATGGAGATCGTTTTCCAGCAGCCAAGGCGAGAATACCAAGAGACATGTTCATGGACGACTTAGTCACATCTGTCGCCACAGAGTCAGAGGCCGCGGTATCGTCAGTCCAAGCAGCTGTTTGAGGGAGGAGGTTTCTCGCTCACAAAGTGGACTTCAAATTCACCATCAATGTTGGAGAAATTCTCGGAGGAAGAGAAATCGTTTTCGTACAAGGATTTCGATCAGACAACTCCTCGGCTATCTTGGGATTGAATTGGCAACCTAGTACTGATCTGTTTCAGTTTTCCGTCAAGTGTGGTGAGGTTGTCGCTACTAAGCGTTCTATTCTGTCGGTGATGGCTTGTATCTATGATCCACTTGGTCTCTTGTCACCGTTTACATTATTTCTAAAATGTCTTGTCCAGAAACTGTGGAAATTAGGAGTGGATTGGGACGAGAAGCCGCCTGAGTCTATATGCACTCTTTGGGAGAATTGTCAAAAAGAGTTGCCTCTATTATTGAAATTTGCTGTTCCACGTCATGTTGGTTTGTTTCAGGATTCTCACACCAGTTTTATTGGTTTTTGTGACGCATCATTGTCTGGTTATGGTGCAGTTATCTATGTGAAGTCGCAGAAGGAGAGCAAGGAGTCAAGAGTTGTATTATTGTGTTCAAAGTCCAAGGTAGCACCATCTAAAGTTGTTTCAATACCTCGTTTGGAGTTGTGTGCGGCACTCTTGTTGGCAGAACTCATGAATTCAGTAGTCACTATTATTAGTGAACGTTGTCATGTGTCTCGTATTGTCGCACTCTCTGATTCGACAGTCACCTTGTGTTGGATTAATGCTCCATCCACGAAATGGCAAACTTTTGTTGGTAATCGCGTCACAAAAATACAGGATTCTTGTATACAGGAGTGGATGCATGTTGCCGGAATTGAAAATCCCGCTGATTGTTTGTCTAGAGGTTTATCACCAGTTGAGATTGTGAACTTTCCGTTGTGGCTCTCAGGTCCATCATGGATAGCAGAGGACGAATCCGATTGGCCCGTCCGAACTCAAATGGAAGAGATAGTGGATCCACCGGAGGCGAAAAAACCGTCAGTGTTGACAGTCACAAAATCTCCTGATTGTAACAGCAATGCAGTATATTCATTGATTGGTCGTTCGGATTATGGTCGTCTTTTGAGAATTGTAATTCTTGTTCTCAAATTCTTACGAATCTTACCCCAATCAGAAGAATCAGATTTCGATGTTGCTGAGAGGTATCTATGTAAAGTGGTACAGAAGATACATTTTTCATCTGAATTTGTGCAATTAGAGAAGGGAGAGGATTGTTCTATGCGCCTACGTCGCCCGTCTCCATTCATTGATGAAGGTGTGATTCGCGTCGGCGGTCGTTTGTCTCATGCTGGACTGGAATTTGAGACGTGTCATCAGATGATCTTACCAAAATCTGATGCTTTCGTATTGATGTTGATTGATTATCATCACAAGAAGAACTGTCATGCTGGACCTTCTTTATTGTTGTCCTTGATCAGACAGAAATTCTGGATACTGTCTGCTCGCTCTATTATTCGTATTTGTGTTTTTAAGTGTTATTGTTGTTTCCGTGTTCAACCTAGTAATAATGAAATTGTATCCACTCCCAACTCAATAGTTGTGCTTGTTGCATTTTCTTCCTTTTGTGTTGTTTTTTTTTGGTGTTGGTGTTTTGTTTTTTTTGGCATGTCTGGATTTTTCCATTCCTTGTTGTTTTTTTTCAGTTTTGTAACTTGGCTGAAAAATAGTTTTTCAGAGGCGGGGGTATGGTTTGGCCAGAGCATTCGAATTGTAGCGCCAAATCCCAGACTACAGTTCTGCCAATAGCAGGTTTGTTGGCACCACTGCCGACCGTCCAGCTGCTCTGGCTTGTTGAGGAAAAAAAGCCAGTCATTCTTGCTTTTCGTCGTTCAGTCGTTCTTGTTTTGTCCATTCGCTTGTTTTGTTGCCCCGTTGTCTTGTAGCAAGACCGAATTTGTATTTTGTAATGTAATTTCAATCGGAAATTTCTTGTAGATAATTGTTTGAGTATAGTGTGTGTGAATTGAGTATAACAGTGTAAATAGTGTTAAATTGAATTAATTTGAATCAGATTTGAAATTGTAAAGAATTAGTTTGAGCTTTTTTCAAAACAGTAGCCTAAAGAGCCTGCAAGTGAACGTGAAAAGGCTGCCCGGAAGCGTGAACCTGTCTTTTTTCCCGATTTCTTCCCTCCTAAATCTGACTTATCTGAATTATGAATATAACAGCGTAAATAGTATTGAATTGAATTAATTTGAATCAGATTTGAATTTATAAAGAATCCAGTTTGAGCTTTGTTCGAAACACAGTGTATGACCTGCAAGTTGAACACAGAATCAACGCGAAAAGACAGCCCGGAAGCCAGAACCTGTCTTAATCCCAGATTTCATCCCACCCTGAACCTGATCAAAACACCTAATAAAGGCTTCGAAGGGCAAGTAGACAAGATTGGATTAAATCTGGTGAGTTTTTACTCTTTTTTATTGTTCATTAATGCAGAGTTTAACTGTACAATTAACCTGGCTCAAATTGAAGATTAAATTTTGCCCCTTGTTTGTATTTGATCATTTGAATAGTAAATTACAGTCCTCTAGTAGCTCTAGCCTGAGCTTTGTTCAGAACAAAGCCATTAATTTGAGTTGAACATAGTTGAATCACTTCCATTATGTTATAAATCAATACGTATGAAATTTGTTCTGAACAAAGCTCAGGCTAGAGCTACCAGAGGACTGTAATTTACTATTCAAATAATCAAATACAAACAAGGGGCAAAATTTAATCTTCAATTTGAGCCAGGTTATTTGTACAGTTAAACTCTGCATTAATGAACAATAAAAAAGAGTAAAAACTCACCAGATTTAATCCAATCTTGTCTACTTGCCCTTCGAAGCCTTTATTAGGTGTTTTGATCAGGTTCAGGGTGGGATGAAATCTGGGAATAAGACAGGTTCTGGCTTCCGGGCTGTCTTTTCGCGTTGATTCTGTGTTCAACTTGCAGGTCATACACTGTGTTTCGAACAAAGCTCAAACTGGATTCTTTATAAATTCAAATCCGATTCAAATTAATTCAATTCAATACTATTTACGCTGTTATATTCATAATTCACACACACTACACTCAAACAATTATTTACAAGAAATTTCCGATCGAAATTACATGACAAAATACAAATTCGGTCTTGCAACAAGACAATGGGCTGACTAAACAAGATAGACTGGGGGTTTAACATTGACAAGGCCAAAACAGCTGGACGGTCTGCGCTGGCGCAAACAAGCCTGCTGTTGGCAGAACTGCAGTCTGGGATTTTGGCGCTACAGTTCGAATTCTCTGGCCAGACCATACCCCCGCCTCTGAAAAACTATTTTTCAGCCAAGTTACAAAAACTGAAAAAAACACAGAAAGGAAAAAATCCAGACATGCCAAAAAGAACAAAAACACCAACACCAAAAAACAACACAAAGAAAAAATGCAACAAGCACAACAACTATTGAGTTGGGAGTGGATATAATTGCATTGTTACTAGGTCGAACACAGAAACAACGATTACACTTCAAGACACAAATACGAATAATAGAGTGAGCAGATAGTATCCAGAATTTCTGTCTGATCAAAGACAACAATAACGAAGGTCCAGCATGACAATTCTTCTTGTAATGATAATCAATTAACATTGATACGAAAGCGACAGATTTTGGTAAGATCATCTGATGACAAGTCTCAAATTCCAGTCCAGCATGAGACAAACGACCGCCGACACGAATCACACCTCTATCAATTAATGGAGACAGGCGACGTAGGCGCATAGAACAATCCTCTCCCCTCTCTAATTGCACAAATTCAGATGAAAAATGTATCTTCTGTACCACTTTACATAGATACCTCTCAGCAACATCGAAATCTGATTCTTCTGATTGGGGTAAGATTCGTAAGAATTTGAGAACAAGAATTACAATTCTCAAAAGATGACCATAATCCGAACAACGACCAATCAATGAATATACTGCATTGCTGTTACAATCAGGAGATTTTGTGACTGTCAACACTGACGGTTTTTTCGCCTCCGGTGGATCCACTATCTCTTCCAATTGAGCTCAGACGGGCCAATCGCATTCATCCTCTGCTATCCATGATGGACCTGAGAGCCACAACGGAAAGTTCACAAGCTCAACTGGTGATAAACCTCTAGACAAACAGTCAGCGGGATTTTCAATTCTGGCAACATGCATCCACTTCTGTATACAAGAATCCTGTATTTTTGCGACTCGATTACCAACAAAAGTTTGCCATTTTGCGAATGGAGCATTAATCCAACACAAGGTGACTGTAGAATCAGAGAGTGCGACTGCGAAGCGCCAATTATGGAGAGCTTGAAACACCAAAAACAACACAATTGAGCTGATAAATTTCGATTGGATCCTCCGGCGAAAATGTCCACAATACACGCTGATAACGACGGCAGGAATCCTCCACTAATATCTGTCGATACATTCGTTTAATGTCGGCAGTTAGTGCGATTGGGAACAAACGAAAATTAACTAACAAAACAAAAATGTCAGTCTGCAATTTGGGACCAGCATGAAGAACCTGGTTCAATGACAAACCCGATGATGTTCTGGAACCAGCATCAAATACAATTCGGATGGGCGTGGTAGTGCTGCTTGCTTTCACAATGGCGTGATGTGGTATGTAGTAACCACCTCGGTCTGTCTGATCTGCTACAAACGACATGTGACCCTGACATAGGTAATCGATCAATATTTCATGATATGAAATACGAGTATTGCTGTCAAGCTCTAGTCGTCTCTCCAAAGTCAGCAGTCTGCGTTCGGCGACAGCATACGAATCTCCCAAGCTGCTGGGCGGCTCCGCAAATGACAAGGCAACAACAAAACGACCAGAATTCACACGATGTACAGACTTCCGAAAATTTACCTCACACTCCAACTCTTCTGGTTTCAGTTGACAGCTTGGTGCAAGGCACGATTCCAACTCCCAAAAACGTTCCACAAAACTATCCAACGATGGACTACTAACGAATGGACTACAGATGGCTGTAAAACAATTCGACACATTCGTTGTTGAAGTGAGAATCGGCGCTCTCCCCATCAGAATGTGACCAAAGACACTATTAACAGTCATCAATTCGTGCGATTCACCTGTACTAGGACTCCCACGTAGCAAGTGAGGAACTAACTCCGCACCAATGATGCCATCTATTCTACTAGGAAGGTAGAATTTGTCGTCAGCCAGTGTGAGATTTTCAAGATGATGAAGTTTGGATCTGTCGATTTCACAAGAAGGCAACTTGTTGATGATTTTATCTATCACTGTGGCATCCATCGAAAACTTGACGGTAGGATCCAACTTCGACTGAATCAACACACAAGTATGACCTCGAACTTCACTAGTACCACCACCGAATCCACGAACAACAGCTTTCATGGGCTGGAATGGTAGTCTCAAACGTCGACACAATTTGGCTGTAACAAAATGACACTGACTTCCGGTGTCAACCAAGAAACGAACATCACAAAGCTGATCATTACAATCTCAAACATGTGCAGTGACGGTCGACAACACAACGGTCAAATTTTCTACATCGTTGGATGTAGAACAACAACTAATAGGTGATGTGCCACCTTCCTTGGAGTTCGATGAGGACACAACACCTTCATTGGAACTTGATCTGGAAAAGTGCAATAAAGAATGATGAGATTCTCAACATTGAGCACACTGAGTTTTACTACGACAATCTCTACTCAAATGATCCACATCAAGACAACGAAAACAACAAAACTTTCCTTTAATCAAACAATAACGATCCCAAGGAGTCATCTTCAAGAAACTTGCACAATCTACTAACCGATGAACCAATTGAATTTTTAACAGACAATTGGAATTTTTACTAGATGCATCGTCAGATGAATCATTAGATTGAACCACAAACACCTTTGATTTATTATCCTTTTTGTGCCTCATATTAAACGATTCAGTCTGTTTCTCATCAGAAGGAAGAGTCTTAATTTGCTTTTCAATGAATTTGACATAATCGGTATAAGTTGGCATAGCCTTGTCACGGACGGCCGATTCAAAATTTCTATGAGAACTTGGATCCAGCAATCTCAAGCCATGATAGAGGAATATCGAGTCTGACAAATCAGTGAGTCGCAATCTCTTCACTGCATTGATTGAACTGCAAAACCCATCCAAAATCGCAATACAACCTGCCTTTGATTCTGATTTTATTGGACGAAATTCAAAAATTGTTTGAAATAGGCATCGACTTGCGCCCGTGGATCGTTATAGCGGGTCAATAATGCCTGCCAAATTATTTGATAATTGTTAGCCAATGGTGGCAAATGATGACAAATATTTGCTGCTTGTCCAGTAAGTCCACTTACAAGATATTGGACCTTCTGCTGATTGTTCAAACTCTTGTTGTCATGTACCAATGCCTTAAATAGTTCATAAAACACCGACCATTGAGTCTGGTTCCCATCAAATTTCGGAAGGTCGATTTTAGGCAGCACTGACTCGGACACAACCGGCTGTGCACTAGCTGCTGTAGCTGCCGAAGATTGAGCAATAGCATCAGTCACCTCATTCTGTTTGAGAGTGTTAGCCGCTACTTCAATATACTGAAACAGATCTAGGTGTGAGTCGTTGAATGCTACAACATGATCTTTATTCAACTCAAGTTCCAACTCATTAACCACTAATTCTGTCTTTTCATAATCTGAAATGGTCTGAGACACCCGAGGATACAAGATTGAAAATTGCTCAGCAACTTTTGGATCAGAGACATTTTTAGACAGTTCATAAATTCTTTGTAATCTGGCATACAATTGTTCCAGTTTAGCGCGATGCACCCTGATTTGTTTCTGTAATTTTTCCTCCATCTTGAACTCATACACAAAACAATTCAGCCCCAACAATACAAACAACAGACAATAAAACAAGAATGAGTTCAAAACTAGATGAAAGGAAGAATCACGACTAGTAAGTTATCAAAGTTAAACTTCACAAGATAAGTTACTGCTGAAGACAAAACTATATGATTAGATAATGTTCTTCCAACAACTCACAAACAAACGATAACTTGTTGAATTGAACAAACAAATTCATGCTGGTGATTAACCTTCACCAACATGTATAAAAAAGATGGACAATACAAATTCCAACAAACAAACAAATTCTTGAGAAAAAGAGCACAATGCGCCTAGTTTCAGGAAATTACAATTTTAACTGAAATAAATTCAATTTCAGACAAATACAAATTGACAAGAAACCTTGCTCTAGAACAAGGCTACAACAAACTCAAGTTGAGCATAGATCAGACCATTCTCAACATGCCAACATTGGACAAATACGAAACTGCTTAAATCCAATGTGTGTGAATTAATCAACAAATTACAAATTTAAATTCATCTCGGCCGGGCAGGACCAAGAAATGTTCTGAACAAAGCTCAGGCTAGAGCTACCAGAGGACTGTAATTTACTATTCAAATAATCAAATACAAACAAGGGGCAAAATTTAATCTTCAATTTGAGCCAGGTTATTTGTACAGTTAAACTCTGCATTAATGAACAATAAAAAAGAGTAAAAACTCACCAGATTTAATCCAATCTTGTCTACTTGCCCTTCGAAGCCTTTATTAGGTGTTTTGATCAGGTTCAGGGTGGGATGAAATCTGGGAATAAGACAGGTTCTGGCTTCTGGGCTGTCTTTTCGCGTTGATTCTGTGTTCAACTTGCAGGTCATACACTGTGTTTCGAACAAAGCTCAAACTGGATTCTTTATAAATTCAAATCTGATTCAAATTAATTCAATTCAATACTATTTACGCTGTTATATTCATAATTCACACACACTACACTCAAACAATTATTTACAAGAAATTTCCGATCGAAATTACATGACAAAATACAAATTCGGTCTTGCAACAAGACAACGGGCTGATGAAACAAGATGGACTGGGGGTTTAACATTGACAAGGCCAAAACAGCTGGACGGTCTGCGCTGGTGCAAACAAGCCTGCTATTGGCAGAACTGCAGTCTGGGATTTTGGCGCTACAGTTCGAATTCTCTGGCCAGACCAAAATTATTTAGCTTCAGAATAAAAAACCTTTGATTGCAGTGTCCTTGACTACTACAATATATGAATAAACATTTGGATCAAATATAAGGAATTACTCACATCTCTCATCAACTCGTATTTTTTATTTACAAAATAATAACGAAAAAAAATTTATATATTGAATGAACTCATATCTATTACTCAAGTTTGTCTTTTTCTGGCCGTGTTACAAATAATGTAGGTTTATGTTTGACATTTGGTTTTTCTGTAATCCTGTCTATAAAGAAAGATTTTAATGTGATTTTTCATGGCAATAAAATTTGAATTTGAAAAAAGAATTATCAACAAACACCTTAACAAAGAAAATCCCTGTGCTCAGTTCTAATCAGAATGAAGCTTCCTAATGATTAATTTTATTCATTTATACAGTACAATAAGTAAATTATCAAAATGATAGGGCGAGGAAAAATAAGGTAACCTTGTGCCATTCCTCTTTTAAATTTAGATAACTCATAGTCCAAAATGGTGAGCACTTTTTTATATCAGGATAGTTTAAGCCACGTCTGGATTTGACGTCATAATTCAACAAATACTAATCTATCGAGATGTATATTGATTATATTCGATGTATCGATTTGTTCAATTCCATTATTACAATCAACAATCAATATAACTTATGTTTCTGTATGTATAAGCTTACTAGCTGTCAATAACAGCGTTAATAATGCCATTCACCAATACTTTACAAGAATTTGAAGAAAAATTTAGGGCACACGAAGTGGAAAACATGCAAATATAATCAGCTTCAATCCAAACTAACTTTTCTGTGTTTGTCAAACCTTACACTTTCATATTTTTCACAAAATATGGGAGTTATTCTCTTGCCTTTAAATTTAAACAAAATAGGCCTAAATGTTCATCTATATTGAGATGTAGTCGACATTCAAGCTGGGTTTTTGTTTGTGCATAAATGCCGTCGTGGACTACGACAGGGAGAGAATCTCAGATTGGGTAGGTTTCAAAAAGTAAAAGTTCTGTCCAAGAATATAATATTAGCTAGAAATTTTGAATTTAGAATGATTAAAATACCAAATTATAGTCAAATTTTGCACTTAATATCACCGCACTTTGAATAAATAATGTTATTTCAGAAAATTTTGAAGCCAAAAATATACACACAACTTGCCACTAGGCACAGCTGTTACAAACTGTTTGTCTACATAACTGAAAGATTATGTTCAATTATGTTTTAATGAGGCAGGTTGATCTTATACTTTTTATACTTTTAAATGGCAATTTGTTGATATTCAGCTGTTTTGACACACTTAAAATTTGGACAATATGAATGTCAACAATGCTTGCCATCGTCGACTGCGGAAATTTACACATGAACGAAAATGTACCTTTACTACTTGGAGCAGAGGCAGAGATGTAAAATTTGAGGTCAACTTTGCTAAATAATTTTGTAGTTGGCACTGGACGTACACTTACACAGTTTTTGTCTTTGAAAGTTCAGGAGTTCTAAATCAGGACTGAAGTACCTTTTCCTTAAGTAAAAAAATGGTCAAATGCAATAAAAAAAATCTGAACAATTAATTATAATAATACCGAGAAAAAAATTGATACATCAATTATCAATATACATCTCGATAGATTAGTATTTGTTGAACGATGATGTCAAATCCAGACGTAGTGTAAACTACCCTGATATGAAAAACTGCTCACCGTCCGAAATAGGTTAAGTCTCGAAGTTCTTCAATTCACAAAATTTTCAGTTCTCAAGTATTTCACAAAGTAGATTTTCAAATTTAGATGCTTCAAAACTAAACATATAAGAAATATTTCATATTAATATAACTAAAATAGGAAATATTCACATATTAAAAAAATATCGGGGACCGAGCTTCGCTCTGGAGTACAAAAGCATAAAAAATGTATAACGAAAGAAGAAATCATCATAACATTCATACAGAAATGTTCTATCTTATCACAGTAAATTGAGATTAACTCCCAGAGGAATGCAAAAATTTCCATCAGAACGGCCCAGTTGCACAAAAGCCAGTTAAATTTCAATCCTGATTGACTTCACGTGAACCAAATCAGAATAGACCATTTCAAAAAGATGGATCTACTGGTATTAATCAGGATTGAAAATAATCCGGCTTTTTTGCAACCGGCACCAAGTACCTGATTGAATGATTACAAAAGTTCAACAGCTGAGTCATAATTTTGACACAGTACCACACACATGAACTCGCTCACTCACTTCCATCACCAACAGACGAAATAATTATTCTCATCTGTTTTTCCAAGGATGAATAATAATTATCCTTTTAATGTCTTCCAGCAAGTTTTCTCAGAGATGACACCTAGTGCTATCAAATCTTTATATTATAAAACTACTATGCTCTGAATTCCATGAGAATCGTTAGAGCCGTTTTCGAGATCAGGTGAAATACAAATATATAAAAATTTAAACATATAAACAGAAGTTGCATGTTTAATAGTAAAGGATAAATAATTTTGAAGGATTACCGAAAAACAAACTTGAACTAGAAGCACTGCTGATCTTATATCACAAAAAATATTCTAACATATGTTAGAAAATCATGTGTCAATATTATATAATTTTCATTATGGCGTTCACCTTAGGCCAGTTTCACACGGCAGAATCCTGCCTCCTGAAGATCATATTACAGAAGATTATATTTCATATTTTGCAGCTCTCCTGTGCTTTCACATGGGGATCTTTCAATTTCACAGACAGATCTAACAAGTAAGCCAACGTTTGCTCAAAGTATGACTCATCACTTTTTCTCAAAGTCTAACTTCCTTAAAAATATAGATAGAAGATTTCGGATTTGGATTCAGCTACCCCAAATTCTTTAAGCGTAAGTCCCATTTTCAAAAATACCCGAAAACAAGGGAGTTATGGCTGTTTTTAATATAGCTTTCCATTATCATATGATTATATAGTATGTACAAAGATAACAATACTCCTGCCTCACGAAGAGACAGGCAAAGGTTTTAAGAAGTTTTCAAACACCTAAAAAGTTTAAACATGAACATTTTTAATTTTTAAAAGTTCAAAAAAATTTAACTTCGAAAAGATGAATCCAAATATGAACTCATAAATCATCTCTACTCATCACTGAATAAAATATGAGGAAAAGGACAAGTAAACTTCACTGAATTTCAATTGTCATTCAACAATCTAATTTATCAGGTTCAAAAAGTTGAATATACCAATAATTATTTCTTTGCAACAATCAGAAAAATCTATTATGAACATACAGTTTAAACATTGTGGTGATCTGAATCGATCTATGGTAATAATAGGAACTGAAAGAATAAAAAATGTCATTCCATTTCAACTAAAACGAAACTGATGTCTGTGTTTGTATTAGAACTGCTGAGTGGATAATGCATACTGAGAAAGTCATGAATAGTCCAGACCAGCCTGGCGACTTTGATGCTTTTGACACCGGAAACTCGTTTTATTTTTATCAAAGAATGAAAACCATGTATCATAGTAAAAAGCAGTTCTATACTTTGTATTATTATGAGTAGTGCTAGTGATTGACATAATCATGGCTTGTCGATTTCAGTCGCTGAGCTGAATCCTCAGTCGTAGAACTATGGTCCAAGCGCGAGCTTTTGCTTTCTATGTCGTATACCGTCGACACAAACTTCGGCTTTTTTGTTGTTCGATTTTTTGCCGATCTTATGAATTCTGTTGATTCAAACATAATGATATTTAACAAGTTGCGCTGAACCTGGTAGAGTTCATAGGAACGGTAAAGATCAATTTTACGGAAATCAATGTGCATGTAACTGAATTCAGAAGATCAATACGATAATGTGTTCTATCATAATTATTTAATGATTATCACAGAAATGTTTAAGTGAAAACGTTGGATGCAAACCTAATGCCATGAGGAGACAAATAAATTTATGAAAAGCTTGATTGCTTGATTGGTGATCTGGATATCTGTTACACGTTTTTAGTTCAAGACATAATATGTCTTAGAATAATTTTTAATCTGTTTTTTCAATCGGCAGGAAAACGTTGGTTTTTCAAAGTTATCTTACTCCCTTATTTTTGGGTATTTTCAGAAATCAAGAAAAATATCCCACCAAATTTCCTACACGAATACAGTGTTAGTTGTATTATAATAGCTACAGTACTTACGTACTGTATAGTACAGTACCTGTTCATTTTTACCGTATAATTATATGATAATAGAAAGCTTTATTAAAAACAGCCATAACTTCCTTGTTTTCGGATATTTTCGAAAACAGGACTTATGCTTTGAAGAATTTGGGGTCGCTGAATCCAAATCCGAAATCAGAATCTTTCTATCTTCATTTTCAAGAAAGATAGTTTTTGAGAAAAAGTGGTGACCGGAGAGACGTAGAATCACCATGTGAAAGCGGCAATTTGTCTGCTAGTATCTGGATCCAAGCCAGTTTCTGCGTGCCTCGAGGGGAAAAGACGTGACAAAAGGAGGTTCCTGGCTCGGGGTCACCATGTGAAAGACACGATTTGACTCAATGTACTTCGACAAAAAAACGTGAACACTGTTTAGAGTTCAAGTTGCACGTCTCCTATCGTGTGAAAGTAGCCTTACCATGTTCATGAGCTTACTTAATGGGATCCTTTTTCAACCTTTGAAACCCTTAGGCTACTTTCACACGATAGGAGACATGCAACTTGAACACTGAACAGTGTTCACGTTTTTTTGTCGAAGTACAATTGAGTCAAATTGTGTCTTTCCCATGGTGACTCCTAGCCAGGAACCTCCTTTTGTCACGTCTTTTCCCCTCGAGGCAAGCAGAAACCGGCTTGGATCGAGATACTAGAGGACAAATCGTTGCTTTCACATGGCGATTTCACGTCTCTCCGGTCACCACTTTTTCTCAAAAACTATCTTTCTTGAAAATGAAGATAGAAAGATTCTGATTTCGGATTTGGATTCAGCGACCCCAAATTCTTCAAAGTGTAAGTCCTGTTTTCGAAAATATCCGAAAACAAGGAAGTTATGGCTGTTTTTAATAAAGCTTTCTATTATCATATAATTATACGGTAAAAATGAACAGGTACTGTACTATACAGTACGTAAGTACTGTAGCTATTATAATACAACTTACACTGTATTTGTGTAGGAAATTTGGTAGGATATTTATCTTGATTTCTGAAAATACCCCAAAATAAGGGAGTAAGATAACTTTGAAAAACCAAAGTTTTCATGCCAATTGAAGAAACATTAAAAATTAGTCTAAGACATATATTATGTCTTAGACTAAAAACGTGTAACAAATATCAGATCACTATTTAAGCTATCAAGCTTTTCATAAATTTATTTGTCTCCTCATGGCAGAAGGTTTGCGCTCAACGTTTTCACTTAAACATTTCTGTGATTAAATTGTGATAGAACACATTATCGTATAGATCTTCTAAATCCAGTTACATGTACATTGATTTTCGTAAAATTGATTTTTTACCGCCCCTATGAATTCTAAGAATTCTATGAATTCTTTATACAGGTTCAGCACAACTTCTTAAAAAACATTATGTTCGATTCAACAGAATTCATAAGGACGACAAAACATTGAACAACAGAAAAATGCTTTCTGAGTTATTGGCTTTAACAAAGCATGGCTTCAAGAAATACAGTACGATAATTTAGAATAGTTGGTACAATGGTTATGCTTTTCACATTATGGCAGCACTGTGCTTGCTCACTCACTTCTCCAGTTGACACTCATTGACTTGTCAGTTGTTTACTTGACTTGACTTTGACACCTGTCATCACGTGATGTCTGAGTTTGATGTGGAGCTGTTGATTACTGACAATTGATGAATGACTATTGAAATTCAGTGAATTTTACTGTACAACATTCCTTTTCCTCCTATTTTATTGGGTGATGAGTGGAGATGATTTATGATTTCATATTTGGATTCATCTTTTGATAGTTCAATATTTTTTTGGAAAACTAGAACTTTTAAAAATAAAAAATGTTTATGTTTAAACTTCCCAGGTGTTCAAAAACTTCTTGAAACCTTTGCCTGTCCCTTTGTGAGGCAGGAGTATTATTATCTTAGTACGTACTATATAATCATATGATAATGGAAAGCTATATTGAAAACAGCTATAACTCCCTTGTTTTCAGGTATTTTTGAAAATGGGACATACACTTTAAAGAATTTGGGGTCGCTGAATCCAAATCCGAAATCAGAAATCTTCTATCTATATTTTTAAGGAAGTTAGACTTTGAGAAAAAGTGATGAGTCATACTTTGAGCAAACGTCGGCGTAGTTGTTAGATCTGTCGGCTTATTCGTAAGATCCCCATGTGAAAGCACAGGAGAGCTGCAAAATATGAAATATGATCTTCAGTAATATGATCTTCCAGGAGCAAGGACTCTGCCGTGTGAAACTGGCCTTAGAGGCAAAATATCTCAAAATCTGTTCTTAGTGCGCGTCTAGCATGTTTGAAGAATATTTGTGCAAAATTTTAAGTCTGTAGGCCAAGTAGTTTGGGCTGTACTGTGATTTTACATTGAAATTTTCGAAAAATGCCCTCTCCTGGACCCCCCTATGCTCCTGGTCGGAATTTTTCTGCATAGATCTAAGTTATTTTCGTAGTTGAACAAAAACGTTTCTCATGACTTTTCTGTGCTATGAGAAGTTAAAAATTACAACATTTTTTTTGGGGGGGGGCAGCTCCCTCAGGGGGGATAAAAAAAAATTTTCTTAGTGGATGTCTTGAGGCTACCATAAACAAGTTGTGCAAAAAATTAAGTGGTGTGATTTTAGTATGTTGGGACTTAAGAAGAGGATGAGGATGAAAGAGGAGGAGGAGGAGGAGAAGAAGAAGATGAAGAGAAATAAGAAGAAGAAGAAGTAGAAGAAGAAAAAGAAGAAGAAGAAGAAGAGAAGAAGATAGATTGAATATTGATTTAGCGATTACAAATAAAAGCTGAAAGATGTCTTTATTGAGAAAACATAACAGCTGTTTTGAGTTTCATAGTAGCACAGACTAATACTGCAATGCCTCATTGAGTTCAAAACACAGTTCTATTTCCCTAAATAAAGTAGTGGATTATTCTTTTATGTAGCAGAGTTAAATCCTTGCATGCTTCATGCTCTTCTTACTTGTGTAGTCATCCGTCTCTTCTCACTTACTTCAATTTAAATTGTGAGTAACCTTTTTAGCCGTGCAATCGGGGATCATGTGTGCATCATCGCGTCGAACGAATTTCACGATTATTCTCGGCGAGTGTTGATTTGCCCCCTTGGCCAAGGCGATGACAGCCATATATTGCCTCAGAACCTAGTTCGATTCCGACAGCTTTACATGTGGCCAGCACCACATCTCTAGTTTTCTCCTCACCCACGATAGGAATCCCGTGTATTTCGAGAGTTTTCCGTCTTCCATATTGCTCCATAGAGTCCACCCTATCATTTAACAGTTCTACATCCCTTCTTAGCACTCTGTTCTCGCTCTGTAGACTCAGTATAATAGCCTGTTGCGTCAAAATTAACCCCTCCAGCCTGACTAAAGACTCTGAATTTGATCCAAATTGTTCCAGACATGTTTCTAAGGATTTTTCTAACTTTATCTGTCTCTGACTGATGTTATTTTCAAGATCCATGGTTGTCTTGAAATGGCTCATTGGTTCCACAGACTGAGCCCTATTGGTGGATGTTTAAACAGGAGTTGACTCAGCACTATTATTACGTTGACTGCGTAGATGTTTCAAACAAGACCACGAACTTTTTACAAGTAAATACAATTCTGCTTCTGAAACGTTTTCCCCCCATACATTGCCCATGAAACTTCGCCTTGAAAGCAGTGGCGGCTCGTGTTAAGGTTGCATGGTTGCACAACCCCCTTCATTTTGATGATAATAAATGACTTTTTTTAGGAGTAAATGAAGTGACTTAATTTATAAGTGAGCTCTATTATTATCTCAATTAATGATATTATTAGCTTCACAATTTCATCGTAACCCTATAATAAGAGCAGCAAACTGTAGAACGTGCACGCAGTTCACGCGAAATCAGACGCTGTGGTGGAACTGAATATTGAATATAGCATTGGAGGTTGCAATCTTCCTGCAACCAAACTCATGTACGCGGACTAACACTATGTATATTAGTAGTGTGATATATTTTTCTACTCGAGCCCACCAATGTGGTGGCAGTTTTTCTGCAACCATCCGCTTGGTGCGCTAGCAGTCCATACCACACTAGAGTAAAATTACCCCGTACCAGATTCTGATGAATGTGAAAGTCTGCTATCTGCTCTCCCATGAGTATATAATCTTTTGATGGGTCTATATTATAATATTATAACAGCCTCAATAGCATGATGTAATAATTTATCATCATGATAAAATAACATTATAATAAATCTCATGTTCAATTGTTTTGAACTTTTCGAATCAAAACAAGTAGGTCCAATAAAAAATGGGCTGTCCTGAATTATTTTTGTGTCGTAATATGCAATCTCCATTTGTCCAGGAAGCATGAAATATAGAATAATTATTTATCATTTTGTAAAAAATTACATTGTTTATCTTCATCAGAGTTGAAAATTCTCAGCTGCCAATTACGCCATGGTTTCACTTGGAGAATGCTTTGTTTGGATGGGCTTTTATTGCTGTGTAAAGATAGAATCAGAAATTGAATAAATATTTGTATTAATCATTAAGTTAAACTCTTACCCCCTCCCACCACATCAGCCGCGTGTCAATTAAGGTACCAGTTATTGAAGATTATATTGTAAAAACAGCAACCCCCAGTATTTTCAATCACCAGCCGCCACTGCTTGAAAGTATAACATTCCAGCTTATCTTTAGCCTGCCGATTAACTGTCAGTTTACAAACGCTGCACACTCTCATTTTCAATCTAATTAGAAAACCTGAGAATAAGGAGTCAGTGGACTAATTCACAAATTTAAACCTCGGAAACGAAATAGAATATTCATATACTATCAACAGGCACGGCGAGACAACCAACCACAACTATTTCAGTGAAAGATAAGCAGAGCTTCGAGCGAGAAACTTCGGCTCCCGGCAAGCTCTAATCGACAACTACTGATCAATTATAAAAGGTTTGTAGCCTGAACACAAAATTGGAGAAATTTGTATTTTTCAAGTAATAAAAAATCATTTTTTCACATTGATTCATCTTTCACTACCCCTGAACTCACTTTGAAAACTAAAATTGAGAGAGGGTAACAGTATATTACAATAAAAAAATGCATAGCAGTAAATAAAATGTTTGAATAGCAGTAGGCCTATATGATACTGAATTTCATTTTCACAAGACTTGTCTGTATTTTATACAAAATGAAGAAAACACTGACCATTTGATTACAGTGATTCATGTTTGAATGAATAACTATATTTGATTCATTCACTCACAATGTTATTGGTTATCCATTATTTAGGTCATTGAAGAACCTATAAAGGCCAACATGCTAGCCTCATCATTACTCATTTTAAAATAACAAATAACGCAGGATTTTCTCTGACTACTGTAAAGATGACAGTCTCATCAAAATGAAGCCACTGCTCAAATTGAGCAAAAAATAATAATCTGCATTCTCTATTCCATTTTATGTGTTCCTGACTGTTTTTTCAAAAGTAGGTAGGTATTTATCACTATTCTCAGTATACTTATCTATTTTCTGAACAAATACTATTTCATATATTGAATAAATTCACTAACTAACGCCACATAATACAGTATTCAGAATACTTTCACTGCGGTGAATATTGGTAACTAAATAAGTATTGTCAAGGAGGGAAATTCAATGAATGCTTCTGTATGAAAAAGTAAATTTTGTACATGAAATATAGACTACATTTTTGTAGATCAGCATTTATTTAATCCCTCTTTGCCATCATTTATTCAGTTGCCGAAATTCACTGCAGTTGAAGTCTTATATTATGTGACGTTAATTAGTGAATTCGTTCAATAAGTAATAATAATAGTATAGTTCTTTAAAAAGCAACTTTATTTTAATGCAGTACCTACTACCTTTTTCTGGGTACAAGAAATCCATTTTACTACTCGCTCTCTCTCTCTCTCTCTCTCTCTCTCTCTCTCTCTCTCTCTTCAAATCTTCATCATCTTTCTATTGATGAATATTCTTCCTCCTGTCTTTTCCTTTTTTCTTTTTTTCCTTTCTTCTTCACTTCTTTATACTCATCTGTTCTCTTCGTTATGCATAATTTATTCTCAATTGTCCATGTAATATGTATCAAGCTTTGCATATCAGTTCCTTTCTCTGTTGATTATAATTAAATTATTTGTAGCTTAAATCTATACTTAATTTTTCTTGTAATTTGTTGAGTTTCAATGTAATAAGCAATATTCTTTTGTTTGTTTCTTATCAACTAGTGTTTGCCATAGGTCTTACCAGACCTGGCAACGTAAGATGTAAAATAAAATATCAAATATCAAAATATCTCTCTCTCTCGAATTGCGAATATGCGAATTGGATCTGCGCCTGCAGCGGTCTTACAATTATGTTGTTCGTTATATCTTCGTTGCGAGAAGGGATGCACATATAACTCCTCTATTCAATGATCTTGGATGGCTCAAGTTGAAGGAGAGAAGGAAATTCTTCCTACTCTGTTTGACCTACAAAATTATAATTATGAGAGAGGGTCCATCCTATTTGGCAGACTCCTTCAGGTTATTGGATGAAGTTAATCCTGGTCGCCGTACACGGGCTCATCGTTTTACGTTACAGATTCCGCTGCACCGCACTGCCATTTTCAACAGCTCTTTCATTGTGACGGCCTCTAGGTGATGGAATGAGTTGCCCCAGCAAATTGTTCTATCAACATCTCTCTCCTTGTTCAAGAGAAGACTGTTTCTTCATCTATTGAATAATGAATAACGTTAGCAACAATCTAGTCCCAAATTCAATTTATTACTAACTCATTTGCACCTTTCTTCAAGGACGGATGTGAAGTCATTGGCCTTGAGAGGTCCACTGAATTGCAGTTCTGTGATCCGAACTTTCAACGCCTCAGAAAAGTAATATTGTGCTCTATTTGTAGTTCATTTTTAATATATATATGTATCCCAATAATAGTTTGATTATGAGATCTTATCAATCTTATATAATAATTATCTTTCTAAAGTCTAGTACTCTCCTTCATCATCTGTTTCTTCTTTCATTATAACTTTCTTTCACTTTTTTTTTTTTATAATCATTATTCCTCATTTATTAGTTACAATAATGTTCTTCCTTCTTCATCATAACGTAATATTTTTCAATTGTAATGAGGTTATACTTTTTTTTTTGTCTTAGTTTTATATTTTTCAGTTACCTTTAACTGAGTTTACTTATTATTTTTCTTCTTCTGTATATATTTGGAATAATACTTTTAATTTATTATTATTTTTCAATTTCGCATTGTAGAATTATTGTCACACCGTTAAGGGGGAGGAGACTGTCTAGCTAGACCAATGGCAGGCGTTCATGCCCTCGACCAATAGCAGTACTCGCCTACTAGTATAAATTCTGCTGCTCTAGTATTTAGTTTTAGTTTATCAGAGATTGACAATGGTGTAATAACCGAAACCGGTCTTTCTAATTATCAATAAATCAGTGGTTTTTTGACAATTTCTTAGTCTTTTTCATTCAATATGAATAATTACCACAATATCAACTTCTCAACTACACAAAAAGTTCCCACATTCAATGTATTGTAATTCTGTTCTCAACGATATACAAGTCACTCTGAATGATAAACTACAGCGTTGCCAAATTTATTGTCTATGTTTCGTCTACTCTCTTCAACGTCATGAACATATATCACCCCAGCCCACATTGCCAGTTCAACATTGAAGCTTCCCGATCAAAGACGTTTTCGAATTGTCAAGCTTGTTAGAGTTATCTTGGAATACAGAAATCCGAACTATTTAAAAGATGATTTCAAATTTGTTTCTGAAGGTAGGAGAATAGATGCATCACAGGACCGGAGAAAGTACGTTAAGGATACCCAACCACCGAACCAATATTTTCACAAAATCCTTACCAGTCGGTGCCTGTCGTGCATGGAATGCACTTCCTGTTTTAATCAGGTCCATCGAGAGCCGAGAGAGCTTCATCCTGACTTTAAAAAAACATATTTTGGAACAAATGACTGAAACTGTCCTGCCCTAGAACGATCAAATGACAACCATCCCTCACCCATCCTACCAATACAAACCTATAAACCTGTTATAGAATAAATTGTATATATATAATTTATAAACTCTTGTTATTTTAATTATCCAATCCACTGCATACTGCTGTATATTACTCAAAGTTGATTACCCTGAACTTTCAGCCTACTCCATTTTATTAATCAATGATTTGATCTTATCTACCTAAATAATCATTCTACTTTATTAATTTTCTGTTTTTTTTCTTTTAAATACTCATATTAATTAACTAATACTTTTACAATATTTCCATTTATAAATAAATCCTTAGTTGAATTAATGAAATTAACGTTTTGGTAGAGAGTTAGTGAAAAGGATATTTTGTCCGAAGAATGGACATTGATATGTCCAAAGCTCTGCCAATTTATGTAGATGCATAACAATAGTATCTATAGTTATCACAAATTGCTTTTGTGAAATAGTTATGAAATACCAAATTGTGATTTGATGAGTTTTCAAACTTTTTAAATGACCAACGTATTAATATGATAATAAGTAGCAAAAGTGTCATTTCTCTCTCTCTCTTCTCTTCTTCCTTGCCCTCTTCCCATTATTTGGGGTCGGCTCTCCTAACACGCAGTCGCCAGATCCTGCGATCTTGGGTCGTCTCATTTACCAGGTCCAATTTCTCCATATTCTTATGGACTGGAGAAATTCACGTGAGGTTGGGTCTGCCTCTGCCCCTTGGCTGCGGCTCCATCTCGAGCACTTTTCTCGTCATGTGGTCAAAAGTGTCATTTATTATTAAGAAATAAGCATTCCTTCTGGTGGATTTCATCTTGCTGTCATAAACCATGGGATCTCACCTTACTTTATCGTGTGTACAGCAGTGTGTGTGTGTGTGTATGTGTATGAGTATGTGCGTCTGTGTACATGATATCTCATCTCCCAATTAAGGGAATGAATTGAAATTTGGAACTAAAGGTCCTTACAATATAAGGATCCGACACGAACAATTTCGATCAAATGCAATTCAAGATGGCGGCTAAAATGGAGAAAATGTTGTCAAAAACAGGTTTTTTCGCGTTTTCCTCGAAAACGGCTCCAACGATTTCGATCAAATTTATACCTAAAATAGTCATTGATAAGCTCTATCAACTGCCATAAGTCCCATATCTGTAAAAATTTCAGGAGCTTCACCCCATCTATGCAAATTTTGATTTTAGATTCCCAATTATCCGGCTTCAGATACAATTTGAACAAAAAAATTCTAGTGGAAAAGATTGAGCATGAAAATCTCTACTATTTGTGTTCAGTAACATTTTCACCTAAAATTGATAATAAGCACGAAATTCGAGAAAATGTGATTATCCAATTGCAAACTGTTGGCAACTGTTGATTCTATTAAATGATTCACTATGAAGAGATAGCAGACCTCTTATGTCTCCAGCGTTATTGTCCTGTCACCAGCTGGCTCAGATCTTTGTTTATAAGTAGACTTGAGATGCGCGAGAACACTAGCGTCAGGTGATCAATTTTCATAACGGCAAGGAAAGTTGTGTGAGTGCGCCACACCAGATTTTTAGAATCTATGAGCAAAATTTGGAGATCTAAATCATTCATGTTTTTCCGGTATGCAATCCACAAATTGACATGTTTTGATGCGATCAAACGAACAAACACAACCCTACTCTCTCTTATTATATAGATTATTAGTTCTGGAAATTGGTTATCAGTAATAACTCAGTGTGTGTGTGTGAAGAAAATATTGTTTTAAATATCCTAGCAAAAGATTATAACATCCTCAAATACTACAGATGATCACAATGACTAATCCCGTTTGAAAAACTACTCATATACTTACTTATTTAGCGAATTCACATCCTGGGGTTTTCCTATCTATCCAATGACCTTCAACCCACTACTCACCTTGCAAATAAGGTATTCATTCGTATGTTAAAACGGAAGGAGATGGTGAGTGGTTTTTTAATTTTTATGCATGCTTCATTTTCAATTAAAGCTGGTTGTCAAATAGTTAGAGTTCCCTTGTTTTGTAGTATTATTTTATCAAACATAATACAGTCCACATTACCGTTCAATAGCTTTTTGATACTATGAAAGGGGTTAATCGGTTCAGGGATCAAGATATGAGTCCGGGGCTGTAGAATCAAGCTAAAATAATGTGATCATTTATACTTATAACATATAACATTTACATACAATAATAGATAACTTTTTGTGTAGTTGAGAAGTTGATATTGTGGTAATTATTCATATTGAATGAAAAAGATTAAGAAATTGACCAATAAGTCTTTTTCATTCAATAATAGATAACTCATAATTGAACTGAAAATGAACTACAGTAAATTATATTACTATACTATGACCTCTCTCATGTTAAGATAGTAATTATAAATTGTCCAAATTATTTAATTTACACACTTAATTGAAAGAAGCCAATGTAGTGTAGTGCACCACAGCCGTATGCATCAACCTTTACCAACCTAGCCTTGTTGAAGTTTAAAAATCCAATTAATCAGTCAAAATTTTCATCATAAAATATTATTTATATCACTCATGCTCATCTTCTTCGAGCTCGTAGAGATGCTGACTTCATTCTATGAGAGATCATGTACATATTCCACTTGTAAACAGTGTATTTATTCACACCTGCTATTCCTTCCTTTCAGACCAAAGATCTGCCTGAGAAGAGTCAGTCTTGGAGAGTTCATGTTGGAAATGTAGATGTTAAAGTTGATAACATACTCATATCATTGAATAGACCGCTACTCTTCCGAAATTGTATTTATTTGATTGGCGAACAAAATGAATTCTACGGCCTCTCTACTATTTTTTCAACAAAGGTGAGTTGGTATCTGAATGACAGTTTTGGAATGAAACAATGATTAAATAACTTTGTAAAATGTTTTGATTCATTACTTTTTCTTCACTTCTTTGGGGAAGCTGTTTGAACCAGCAGGCAGAGCCGAATCTTATAGTTCAGACGTAATTAGAGGCTAACTTGAACTTCTACTAACTTGACAGTTATGAATCTGACAATCTCTTCCTGATAGCTCAGAACATTTAAAAAACTGTTGGTTTATTTACCTTTCATCATCATTCCTTTCATTGCGAATGCAAAACTTGAACTCATGAGAACATGATACTAAGCAGCAAAAAAGTTGAAAAGATAACAACCTCGTCGAATATCTCTTTTTGTGTGTTTGTATGATTCTGTTGTCGATGCTGTTTGACTATAACCTATGGATTTTCTATAGCATATTAATTTTATTTTGTTTCCACTTTCATTTTACCATCTGTTGTTTTTACAGGGTAACCACGAGAAACATTCACATTTTAGAAATAAAAAAGCAATATTAATTTTTCAAGATACTATTCATCCAACTTGAGTAGAATACTTGTGACTATAAGCTATTTAATTTTCATAGAGTAAATTATGACAGGAAGGTGAGGTCCTTCTTCCCTGAGCAATTTTATATACTGTCCCGGAAGCTCTTCCACACTCGTTGCAGTGTATCCACAGTGATCAACACCACCTCAGTTAGTATCGCCGCTTTCAAGTCATCTAAATCACGGGGTTTATGTCGATAAACTTGCTCTTTCAAATGTACCCACAAATAAAAATAACTTTTGATGACTTGAAAGCGGCGATACTTACTAGAACGTTTGTGGAAGAGCTGCCTGAACAGAATAGGAAAATTGCCTCAGGAAAGAAGGACGTAACAACCTTCCTGACATAATTCCATCTACGAAAAGTAATTAGCATATACTCACAACTATTTTACTCAAGTTGAATGAATAGTATCTTGAAAAAAATATTGTTTTTTCTAAAATGTAATGTTCCTCGTGGTGTATGCATATTTCTTTCTCTATACATGAACGTTTTTTTTGTTGAAAAAAGACGTTCAAAATCACGACCGACGTGGAGGGCGAGCCTCGCAACCCGACCGAGTTGCGCACGAAACTGAGCGCAGGAATAGTGCGCCGGCTGCTGCTGGCCGTGGGTGCCACCCTCACCGATGCCTGCACCCCCACCCCCACCCGGCTGCACCTCGGGCTGAAGGCTCCTCCTGTCGACAAGGAGTGCTCGCTCTCGCTCAACTACCTGCTCGTGTCCAAAGTGCTCAACAGCGACTCCATGACTGCCGACGATTACTTCTTGTAAGTAGACTCAACTCATTTCAAATCACTCCACTCAAAACATTATTCGTGTAAAAGAAAGGAGACGGGGCCGTCGAAAGCAATGGATGAACATGTAGAAGTTCTAGTGACCCTTCAGTGGTCGTCTATTGTTAATGAGTTTCGACATTTTCGTGGACTATTGTTAAGGATTCCACTCCGAGGAATAAATTGGTGGCCCAGTCTGATTACTTGAAGGCATTTTCAGCTGTAAACCAGTGGTAGCCTACATTGATTGGATAAACACACACATTACTATCGATTATAAGTACAAAATTTAGTCAAACTAAGGACATATTATTTTTTAATAAAGATTACGTCCTTTTATACTTATTCTTACGTCCTATTATATTCAGTGTACATGATGATACTAGATACATTACATAGAAATATCATCAGCTGATGAATAGCGCACGTGGTGTGTAACCACGAATTGTATGTAACTCAAGTTAGTCTGTATACAGCTTGTGAGCAAGTTGAGTTTCATCAAAATGAACCATTAGGAATAACTGAATAACAAGTACTTGAACACTGATCTAGATTCAATAATAAAGTGAGAATACAAGTAACAGGTAAGGTGGAAAGTAATAGATGAGTTCCTACCAGCTAAAACTGCCTTCAAGAAAGCAGACGGGGCCACTCCGGCTATGAGGGTGATGAAGCGGAATCAGAGGACAATAGAGTGTGATAGTTGAGAGTTGGAGGATGAACCTCTTTGGAACAATAGCCCAGTGTATAGGTAGCGCGGCCCATCTCCTTTCTTTAACCCCATTATTCGATTGCCTTCATATCCTTTTCAGGATTTCAGGACCGTATTTATCAATCATTTGGAAAAATAATAATAGCCAGTAAAGCTGGATAGAATCAGTTTATACTTTTCTTATTGTATAATAATTTCAAATATCCAATAAATAGAACTAAGGAATTCTGCTATTGCAAATATTGACCGAAGAACTAAATAGCAGAAAGAAATTTAAAAAATAAACTGTAGAAAAACTGTTTTCGATTTTTGCAATAGCAGAAGTCCTTAGTTCTATTTATATAGCATTTAGTAGATATTTTAAATAATTATTATACAGTGATAATATTCCAGCAGTTGGTTAACTACAATTTCTAATGAATCTTCCATAGTTCATACTTTCTCACTTACTTGAATAATAGACAATTTTTAAAATGTTAGAAATGTATAGAAGATAACTATTACACTTGTAATATTTTTAAATTGAAAACGACTAGTCTCGGCATTTCTCAAGTGTCCTTTCCAAATTAATTATTATTTTGTACTACAAAATAATTATTAATTTGGAAAAGATACTTGAAAGGAAGAAAGAATTGAGAATGAAATAAATGTCGAAACTAATCTTGTTTAGTTTTAAAATATTAGAAGCGTTGAAAAAGTTATTTTTTCTATAATTACTAAACATTCAAGTAGCCCTATTAAAATACTTTATTAAAAAATAAAGAGTAAAGATTCTAGATTTGTTTGCTAGACAGCCAAATGAAGCTTGGCTAATTTCGTTATTAAGCAGTTATAGTTCAGTTGTTTATACTATAGATTCGGCCCTCTGGGTATGATTCGAAAAAAATTATTTTGAAATATTCAATTACACAGACTATGAACAGGACGATCAGGTCGATATTTAGGTTTCAGTCTAAGTTGCGATCGCGATCGACTTTCATGTGACACATAAACATTGTAAAGCATGGGTATGACCAGTACGGTTACGTCTCAATTTCCATTTATCATGGTGACATTCAAATGTTCTATCATTAACATTAGGGGGTATCGATCGAAACTGAAATGATTGAAACCGCGACTTACTTGGTCTGTTCGCACCTTAAGATCCAGTTTGATTAGTCTATTTCTTGACCTTCATTATTTAGTAAAAATAGAAGCTCTCCACCCTTTCCACGTTTATGAGCAGCTTGAAATTTTCTTTTCAAATATTAGAGGTGGAAATTACTTCACGCCCTAAAATGACCTGCTTAATTTGAAGTGATGCCGTTTAAAGCTCTATAACATTTACTCACAGTTCAGTAAACTATTAAGATGGGGACCCCCATTGAAGATGAAGGCACTGAGTATGAAACTAAGAAGATGGGACCCTTAAAACTCAATGAGTACACCCTCAATGCCGGTGATAAATAGCTAATCAGACTAGAATTGATATATAGTACCTATATTCATCACTGGATTGTCGTAATTTTTGAATGTCGCTCAGTTCACGGCAAAAGCGATACTAACGCCTCTGTGCTCTGTCTAGTTATAACGTAAGCAAAAAGGAGTCTGCGCAATCCGACATCGACAGTTTTCTCAAAAAGTTTTTGTTTGTTGCTTGTCGTTGTAGGAATGAATTCGAATGTTGAGGTTGCTGTTTGTCAGAAATTTTGTAATTTTCTCTTGAAGTGATACCGTAATTGAATAAGGAAGCTTGTTCAATGGTTGTGTTCGTTCATAACCAATCATTTTTATTAATTAGTATGTATTGAACCTTCTTTTAACTCCTATTTCTCTAATAACTGTTCTTTCCATATTCCTATATCCCCAATACACAAATTAGAATACAATATTATAGGTACTGGCGAAAAATATGGTAAGTCCTTTCTTTTGTTCATTATTGTGCATAAGTAAACTTGATTCCATTTGAATATTTATACCCCCTAAAATTTTATACAGTCCACTTTTGGGATTATTTATAATCCAACGTTGGTCCGTTCACGCCAGGATTGACTCAGAATTTAAATTTTTTTATTAATTTTGTTAGATGGCTAACCTAACAAAGTTTGTAAGTTATGCCTACAACAAGTTACGTTTTGTTGGTGCAAGTCAGACAAGTTTGTTCATCAATCAACATATTGTTGTTTGTTTCAATTGAAGATAACTTAGGCTAATCTTCATTTCAAGATAGCTGTTCTTTCAGCATTTGTGCTAGTTTATGTCTCAATCGAATTTATTGAAATCGCTTTGGGAACTATTTTTTTATAAAGTGTGTTGTAGTGTATCTCTTTTGAAATGTCTGACAAAGAGAAAGTTGAAAAGTCCTTACGCATTAACAGAGCTAAACTAGAACAATTATTCCAAAGAATTCAGAGAGCTCATGACTTAATAAAAAATTTGTCTGATAAGAAAATTTCCAAACAATTTAGAGCATTGGCTAGTTTGATTCCAGCTACTTTTGAACAGTACTCCCAGGTTGAAAGTACTGTTAGGCTAGTTACACACTCATTCGGTTCGTTTCGTTTTCGGCAAATTCTGATGAGTGTGAAACGATAATTCGGTTTGAATTCGGTACCGAATAGAAACCGCATAGAACCGAACGCCCACTTGACTCTAATAAATTCCATCAGGTTTCAATTTGTTGCTAGCGAGAGGCTACTTTCACACACTTTCGGTTCGGTTCTTTTCGTTTCGTTTTCGGCAAATTCCGATAAGTGTGAAACGATGATTCGGTTTGAATTCGGTACCGAATAGCAACCGCATAGCACCGAACGCCCCCTCGACACGAATAGGTTTCATCATATTCGAGTTCGTTGCTAGGGAAACGGGAAAAAAACAAAGTCTTTTAAACACGCTTGCCTTTTTGTTTTCATTTTAAACTGATATCGTGATTATCTGTTTCAAAATTTTCCAAGTCAAAATCATATGGTCAATTCATTTCTGTTAGTTCACAGGAACATTTCTTTCTCAATGAATAGTTTGCTAAAAAAATATGAAAGATATAAATTAAAACTCAGGGAGAATTTTTATTTTTTTTTATTCATCCACGAATTTTACATGATTTCATCAATAGAGAGAAGAGATGAAGTTTATATACCATGTGTCAAAACAAGAACAAATTTTCAATAAAAAATAACCATCTCTCTGAACATCCAAAATTAACATAATCAAAAAGAAACTATTCAAATAATTCACATTTTTTAATTAATTTTAAAATTTTGTTGTTCAAGAAATAACATATCACAATTTAACACAAGCTGTTATATTTAAATATAACAGCATGAACTGTGAAAATCCAAACACAGCTGTGTTCGAGAAGAAAATACCTAATTGGAACCGTACGAATTAAAACCTGACATGTATGAAAGCCTCATTCGTTTTCGGTAACGAACCGAACCGAACCGAAAACGTATCAAACCGAATGAAACCGAAAGCGTGTGAAGCTAGCCTTATTGAATTAGAAGTTTAGTTGAACCCGGATTATGACATTAAATTCAATGATTCATATTTAGAGTTGGTAGCTGTTATTAATTTAGCATTGGAAAATCATAATAAAAAAGAATTGAAAAAAAGCAGAACTGACAACGTCTAGCAGTCAACATGATCATAGTAATATGTTACCCAAGATTGAGTTGCCTAGTTTTTCTGGACAGCAATCACAATGGTCATCTTTTTATGAATTGTTTAAGAGTTTGGTGCATGAAAATTCAACACTTTCTGACCAACATAAAGTTCAGTACTTAGTTTCTAAACTAAGCGGTGAAGCCAAAAATATCTGTCAAAACTTGACCCCGGTTGCTACGAATTATAAAATCATATGGGAGGCTTTGATAGTTCGTTACAATGATCCCAGGTCACAAATCAATGCCTATTTGAATGAAATATTCCATTTCAAGGCTCTCAAGTTTGAATGTAAGTCAGGCCTAACTTCTATCCTTGATCGATTTTGTAATTCTGTTACTGCTTTAAAAAGATTACATGGTGATGATTTGACTGACCTAATATTTTTGTATCAAGGTCTGAGTCTATTGAATGCTACATCAAGGAGAGCATTTGAATCAGCCTATCGTGATAAGGATTTGCCTGATTATAAGGATTTTTTACATTTTGTAGGAAGACAGTTGAGGTCGATGTCACCTGATAAAACTAATTTTGATAGTGGAAAAACTGTGAAAAATTCGTCCAATTCTAAGACTTTTACAGTTCAATCATTTGATAAAAATCAAAAATCAAATGACCGTTGTTTGAAATGCAATTCAGGACTGCATAAGTTGACTGATTGTCGATCGTTCCTGAAATTATCGCTGTGGGAGCGATTCAGTTTTGTGAAGGGTAAATCCTATTGTTTTAGATGTTTGTTGAAAAATCACGCTGTGAGTGATTGTCGTAGCTCATTGAATTGCAATCAATGTAATAAACCACACAACTCACTTTTACATTTTGATTTTAGAAAAAATAAATCTGAAGCAAGTAATACAACTGGAAATACTGAAGAAGCGATTCTTAGCTGTTGTTCCAGCATGATGAATGGTAATAATCAACCCAAGGAATCTACTGTTTTATTGTCCACTGCTGTAGTCACTGTCGTTCATAGAGGTAAGCAGTGTAATTTGCGTTTTCTTCTTGACACTGGAAGTCAGCATCATTTTATAACAACTTCAGTTTGTCGTCGTTTGTGTTTGCCTGTTAGTCGTTTGCAAGCTTCAGTTACTGGCTTTGGGGGTGGTACAACTGTTGTGCGTGGTCAAACAGCATTTAAGTTTTCATCAAGGACTGAACAAAACAAATCGTTTTCAGTTCAGTCACTAGTTGTTGATCGTATTATCGATAAATTGCCCTCAAATAAAGTGGATATTTCTCAATTATCTCACTTGAAAAAATTGAAACTGGTTTATGATAAATTCCACATACCTGCTAATGTTGATGGTATACTGGGAGCTGAAATAATACCTACTTTGTTGAGACCTAGTCAATTTGAAGAAGGAGTAGGTTCAGTTAAAATTGTACATAGCGTCTTGGGAGCTATTCTGATGGGTCGAGTCCCACTTTCAAAAATTTCTGATTCTAATTCTGAAGACAATAATTTATTGTCTACTAGCTTTTGCACCGTTGGATAGTTTGATCAGTCGGTTCTGGGAACTTGAGGAGTGTCCCAAATTGGGGAGTTTGCCCACTCAAATAGAAATTGATTGTGAAGACCAGTTTAAATCCTCAGTTTGCCGTTTGGACTCTGGTCGTTTTGTTGTTGCCTTACCATTTGTAAATTCACCAGATTGTCTTGGTGACTCGTTTTTATGGCAAAAAAGAGATTGTTGAATTTGGAAAAACGTCTAGCTTGTTCAGAAGATGCCCAAATTTCATATCATGAAATTATGCTCGATTATTTGCGTCAAGGCCACATGTCATTGATAAAAAATCAGAATGATAGACAAGGTTACTATATACCTCATCATGCTATAGTGAAATCTCGTAGCTCTAGCACTCCTGTGAGAATAGTTTTCGATGCTAGCGCAAAAACCAGTAGTGGTTCTTCACTCAATGATATCCTGCATGTTGGTCCGAAATTGCAGACTGTCATTTTCATATTACTGGTGAATTTCTGATTATTTTTCTGCACTTTGGTGGCAGATATTTCATAAATGTATCGAATGATAATGGTTGAAGAGAGTTGTCAAAAATATCAAAGAATATTATGGAGATTTTCGCCAGTTGACCCAATTGAAATCTATAAATTGGATTGTGTAGTGTTTGGCCTTATTTGGCACTTCGAACTGTTCGTCAGTTGGTACAGGAGGAAGGTAGTAATTTTCCAGTAGCAGAAAAGCATCTCCCGGTTCATATGTACATGGATTACTTAGTTACTTCTGTTCCATCATCACAAGAAGCTAGTCAGCTTTATAGTCAGTCCAAAGAATTATTTGGAAAGGGTGGTTTTAAATTGACTAAATGGATGTCAAATTCACCCGAATTATTGACTCAATTCTCTGATGATGAAAAATCCTCATTGGGAAAAGACTTTGAAACTGGTAGCTCATTGGCTGTTTTGGGTCTTGAGTGGCAACCTAGTGCTGATATTTTTCGGTTTATTGTACATAAAGAGCAGAAAGAGGCTACTAAACGTAATATACTTTCAATGGTAGCGAGAATATTCGATCCTCTTGGTCTCCTGGCTCCTGTAATATTGTTTTTGAAATGCCTAATTAAACGATTATTGGGTTTGAAGTTGGAATGGGACGATGTGGCTCCTATTGAAATTCGGATCTTGTGGAAAAATTGTGAGAAAGAATTTGCGCTTCTATCTGAATTGTCGATCCCTAGATATGTTGGATTGTCTCCTGATTCTGTAATCACCCTAATTGGTTTCAGTGATGCCTCAGAGGTAGGGTATGGAGCTGTCATCTATTTGAGAACTCAAAATGGTGAGTGTCCTCATCAAATTTTATTGCTATGTGGCAAATCAAAGGTGGCGCCATCTCAGACTGTCAGCATCCCTCGTCTGGAACTATGTGCAGCAGTACTTTTGTGTGACCTCCTTAACTCAACCATTTCCATTATTCGAGAGCGTTGTGAGATCAATCAAGTGTAGCCCTACACTAGATTGGTGCTTCTCCATCTAGGTGGCAGACGTTTGTTGCTAACCGTGTTTCTAAGATTCAAGATTGTTCAGTGGATCGTTGGATGCATGTAGCTGGTGCCGAAAATCCAGCTTATTGTTTGTCCCGGGGCTTAACTCCACAAGCTCTTGTTGATCATAAATTGTGGTGGACAGGACCTTCCTGGTTGTCCATGAGTGAAAGTCAGTGGCCCATAAGGTCTGATCTTGAGGTCATAGAAAACCCACCTGAATTAAAACATCATTGCGCTGTAGCCGTTGCTCAGCTCAAAATGCCTCCTAATAATGAATTGAATTGAATTGAATGTTTCCAAAAAAATACAATGTAGCATACAAATGTAAAAAACACATGTACACAAACTTAAAATAACAAACTTAAAAAATAAAATAATAGAAACCACGCTCACATGAACCTAAAAGGTTTGTTCGTGAGTCGTGAGTTGAATTATAAATTAAATATTGAAATGAAAGAAAGGAGTTCTGAATTTTTAGCCGACTATAAACAAAATAAAACATCTTATAATAGAAAGTAATTATTAAAAGAAGAATTACAGTTTAAAAGACATATTGAAATTATGTGATTGTTTATAGAGAAAAAAAATGAAACAATAATAAACAGGGCACTCATACCATCACATACACACAGGAGGGGCACAAGCACTCACACATACACACACAAACACAGCACACTCACACAACACACACACCAACACGCACATAGCCATAGCCACCTCTAATACAAGGCCCCGGCCTACGATATTGCAACGTCGCAGTGTAGGCCTAGAATCTAATACATGATTGGTGAAAAAGATTTAGAAAAATATCAGCTGATCTTTTTCACCAATCATGTATTAGATTGTAGGCCTACACTGCGACGTTGCAATATCGTAGGCCGCGGCCTTGTATTAGAGGTGGCTATGACATAGCACATAGTACAGTACTATGAATGCAAGGATTGAGCACTATCATAAGTACAACGATCTGAGGAGACTGGAGCAATCGTCATCGTTTAAAGTGGCTAACCACGATTGGATTGCTCTCTTATAAACTTGAATGGAGCAGTTCCCAGGTCGACTGATGCTAGGAGGCGCATTACGAATTAATAAATGTATTAAATATGTTACATTCCTGTCACATGCAACCCGAGAATTACGTTCAAGCCTTGGCTGATGTAGTAGAGAGCCTCTTGTAGGGTAAGGATGAGAAGTGGAATTATTGAAATGAATTTTATTTTTGAAAGCAAAGGAAAGTGCGGATTTAATAAAAAGTTTTTTTTATAGTGAGAACATTGAAAAGGAGAAAAAGACGATTAGAAGAGTATGTTCTAGCCAGGCCCAACCCGGCCTTAATTATGGCTTTTTGACTTATTGCAAGTTCTTTAATCAAAGTATCAAATGCACCTCCCCAGGCAATAATTCCGTAAGACAAAATTGATTGCACATACGCATGATAAACTGTTCTCATTTCATTAATATTGAGAATTCCCTGTAGTTTTGAGAATACATACATAAGTTTACGGAGTTTTTTCTTGAGGTAGAATATATGAGGAGACCATGTCAGACTATTATCTATTATTATACCAAGGTATTCAAATTCGTTTACTGACTCAATGATTTGACAATTACAATTCACATTCCACGCTTCGCCGCACGTATGTAATTTTAGACAGAGATTTGCCGGAGGGGCTCTGGTTTTGTGGAGAAAAATTGGAAGAATTTTTGTTTTATTTGTGTTCATGCTCAAAATATTAGTATCGAACCATTTTTTAAGTTTAATGATGTCATGGGAGGCCGCCCGGTAAACGTCAAAATATACAGCTGTATCATCAGCAAATAGGAGCATATTTCCTGTAATGTTACATTTGGTGATATCGTTGATATATAGAAGAAATAAAATCGGGCCCAAGGTACTTCCCTGTACCACTCCATACTCAATATCACGAATATCACTATTCACTCCCCCAGTGTCACTGGACCTATTATTGTCACTGATTGCATTATCAAGAGAGCCAGTTGTATTGGAAGAGCGGTAAAGATCAGGGATGTTCACCACCTGCCTGCGACCCGTCAAATAATTCTCGATCCAACTGTAGGAAATTCCCGAGATTCCCATGGATTTTAATTTTTCTAATAAAATTCTATGATCAATTGAATCAAAGGCTTTCGCCAAATCAACGAATAACAAAAGAATATATTTATTTTTATTTATTCCTACCCTCAAGTAATCACTTAATTGATAGAAACAATTAGCAGAGTTGCAGTCATCTCTGAAGCCAAACTGACAGTCAGTAAGTAAATTATTAGTTTTCAAATATTGAGTGAGCTGTTTTTTGAAGCATTTTTCTATTACTTTAGAGAGTACACTTAATAAAGATATTGGCCGATAATTGTTCACGTCTCCCTTCTGCCCAGATTTATACAAAGGGATAACTTTTGTCAGTTTGAAAGCATCGGGGAAAATACCAGTTGCAAAGCTATGATTGATGATATGGCACAATGGAACAATAATAAAATCAATATAGGTTCAAATCAAATGGGCAGGAATATTGTCACAGCCAGGAGCAGAGCGCCCTCGAAGCTCGAGACCGCCACACACCGCCTCACCTCCTGCTCAGATACCCCCCTCAAAATGAATCGCGAGTCGCAGACAGGTTGCGTCGGAGCCCCCACCACCTCACCATTCTCTCTTATCTCAGCGGCCAGTCTCGCTCCAACATTTGAGAAAAACATATCAAACTCATTTGCTACATCAAGAGTTGATCTGGTATTACTGTTATGATTATCATTATTATTTTGAGTATTATTATTGTTATTATTACTATTATTATTATTGTTAGACCTAATAAAATGATGTAGAGGGAATGATGCGTTCCTGGTACTTGACCCAGCTATCTCGTTAATAGTCCTCCAAAACATTTTAGGGTTGTTGGTAGATTCTATTATTCTTCGCTTGAAGTATTCTTTCTTAGTTTGTTTCAACAGCTTACTGCGATATTCGTTGTATTGATTAATAAGATTGCGATTGAAAGGCTGACGTTTCATTAATCTACTGAGTTTATTTCTTTTAGAAATTGATTTAATAAGCCCGTTTGTAATCCACGGTTTCAGTTTTTTCAATCTATTATTATTATTGTAACTATTCCTATTATTTCTATTACTATTATTATCATTAATATTACTATTTCTTTTATTATTATTATTGTTATTGTTGCTACTACCTCCGTAAGAAGAGCAGCTCAGCTGCAATCCTGTTATAATCTCATTGAATTTATCAGCACAAAAATTGGGATCCTGACATGATGTAATTTCATTCCACAACTGCTCAGCTATTAGTCTGGAAAATTTTGCGTAATTAATTTTATTGCGTGAGAGGCTTTGAGCATAAACATTTTGTATAGTATTTTCATGTTTTATAGTAATTCCAACTGCATAATGGTCGGTAATATCAATTTTTAACACTGCTGGTAATAAAGAATTAGAATCTGGATTTTTTACAAATATGTGATCTATGCATGAAGAAGACATAGAAGTTTCCCTAGTTGGCTTATCTATACAACAGATAAAGCCCGCTTCATAAAGAACGTCAAGATACCTGCTGCTAAGAGTATTTGTTTGTTTGTTGAGAATATCACAATTCATATCATCGATAACCACTTGGACTTTATTTTTATCATTATTTTGACAGTAACAAACCTCCAATCCGTCGATAAAACTGGCCAAGTCAGTACCATGGCAACGATAAACGCAAAGTAGATTGTAGTTACGATTATCCTTATCACATTCCAAGTTTAAGCAACGCAGGTCGCCAATATCTACTTCCTGGCAGGCGGACGGCAGGCTAGAATCTACATAAATAACAATTCCATCGTTTTGATTAAATTGACTTGAAGTAGTATATGCAACATACCCATCTATCTGGTTCACACAGTCATCCTCATTCATCCAAGTTTCAGTCAACACAATAATATTGAATTTAAAATCTAATCCATTCAAAGATACCAAAAAATCATCAAAGTTCTTATTGTAGCTTCTTATATTCATATGTATCACACTCAAACCATTCATCCCATTCACACGAAGGAAATCACCATACACACAACAATCATCAAACACACTACAACTAATGTAATTTATAATTTGATGATCGTTGCTCCAGTTATTGTCGCTTGTTGAATATTATGATAGTAATTTTGAAGGTATTGAAATTGTTACGTCAACCAGGAGAATCAAATTTGGACGTGGCTGAGCTCTACTTGTGTGAAGTTGTTCAAAAAATCCATTTTTCTTCAGAATTTACTCTATTGGAAAAAGGTAAAATTTGTCCCAATCGTTTTCAACAACTATCTCCATTTGTAGAGAAGTAGATAATCCGTGTTCGTGGTCATTTGAATAATGCCCATATGGAATTTGATTTTTGTCATCCTATTATTCTTCCAAAAACTAGTAAGTTTGTCTCATTGTTGATCGGAATCACTATCATGTTAGTAATTGTCATGCAGGTTCTCACCTATTGCTGTCATTATTACGACAAAAATTTTGAATATTGGCCGCACTTGAGACTGTTCGTCAGCGTGTACGTAAATGCAACACTTGCTTTCGTTGTCAACCCAAAAATGGGAGACCTACCAGCTTGTCGGATTAATATCCAGTGTAAACCTTTTGAAGAATACGGAGTGGATTATGCTGGTCCTATACTCATCACGATGGCGAGACGTAGAAATCCGTTCATTTTTAAAGCCTATATTTGCTTGTTTATTTGTATGGCTACAAAGGCGGTACACATTGAATTGACCTCTGAGCTTTCAACCAACCAGTTCCTTGCTGCGTTCAGACGTTTCCTATCAAGACGTGGTCCCTGTCGTGTTATACATTCAGACTGTGATACAAATTTTGTTGGAGCTAGTGAACAGTTGAAACAGTTGGCCCAGTTATTGAGCTCTGCTGCTTTCCAGGAAACACTTTCATCCCAGTTGGCTGATTTTCGTATAGAGTGGAAATTTCTGCCGCCTGGCAGCCCCAATTTTGGTGGACTTTGGGAAGCCAACGTGAAATCGGTCAAGTCCCATCTCTTTCGTGTCATAGGCAAGCAACTCTTGACCTTTGAAGAATTAAATACAGTATTAGTTCAAATTGAAGCTGTTCTCAATTCGAGGCCGTTGCATCCATTAAGCGCGGATCCTAGCGACCCACAAGCGTTGATACCAGCGCATTTCTTGACTTTGACACCCTTAAAATATTTACCCATGTATGATGTGGAAAATCAGTCAGTCAATCGTTTGACTCGCTATGAATTGATTAATCAAATGATTCTATCCTTCTGGCGATGATGGAAGCAAGAGTACTTGCATGAATTGCAAACTAGAAGGAAGTGGTATAAATACTCAATACCTCTTACAGTTGTAGTAGTAGACCAACCCAACTTGCCCCCTTTGCGGTGGCCCATTGGTGTAGTAGAGGAAGTTTTTCCAGGAGCAGATGGAGTAGTTAGAGTGGCTACAGTGCTGTTGTCTACTGGTCAATTGAGACTACCTGTGTCCAAGTTGTATCCACTCCCCAATCAGTAGGTTGACAGCAATCTTTCGCCCTCAATAATTGTATATTTCTCTTTTGTTTGTTGTTGTTCTTTTGTTTTGTCGGTTTATCCTTCTTCGTCGTTGTCTTGAGATATATCCTACCCCACCAATAATTTCACTTCCTACCTTGATATCCTTTGATATCCAGTCTATTCCGTGGGCTTCTTCTAATAGAAGTCTCTAGTGATCACCCCCGCTGGAGTGAAGAAAACAACCCATCTATCCTATTTTTCTCCTATCTCAGTTGTCATCGTCGTTTTGTTATTTGGTTTTATCTTTTCCACACATGTGGTTATGTGTGATTTTTTGGCGCTATCCATCTCATTAGGAGGTCTAATGTGATCTTTTGAAACAAAAAAAGTTTTCAAAAATCTATTATCAACGTTTAAATTGAACAAAGTGACAGATGGCCCAACTCACATAACAAGAACAACAGCTACTGAAATTGACTATATAATATCTAACTACCCGCCGGCTCTGTGTTCCAGTGAGTTAATTACCTGTTCCTTCTCCGATCATCATGGAAGTAGTGTCAAGTTTAGTTTAGAGCGATCAAAGTCTAATTCTAGTAAAAATATTACATCTAAAAGTGGAAGAAGAAAGATTTTTCGTGTCATTGATCCATTAAATATTGATGCTTTAAACTATGGGCTATCGAAAGAGAATTGGCATAGTGTTTATGATTGTAATAACGTTGAAGATAAGTTTAATAATTTTATGACAATTTATGTTAACCATTGTAATAGTTCGGTTCCGGAGAAGTCAGCAAGCGGTGCAAGAAATGAAGAGCAGCTTTCTTGGATTACAACAGGCATAAGGATATCCAGTGAGAGGATGAAAACTCTGAGCACACTTTTAAAATATCCCTCCTTTAGTGACTCAGCGACCTATATCACCACAACAACAGGACTTAGATGTGTCAGCTTAGAAACTTATTTCAAAATTTACAGAAACACATACAGGAAAGTTTTGAAAGCAGCTAAGAAAATGGCCGCCAATGCCTTCATAAATAAATCCTCAAATCAAGCTAGAGCCATCTGGAAATTAGTAACAAAGAACAAATTAGTAAATTCGAGTCAACAAAGAACAATAATTCAACTTCAGAGACTTGTATTGCTGATGAAACAGAAAATATCAAAACCGGAAAAGAAGCTGCCAATATCCTGAATAATTATTTCATAAACACACCACTTGAAATTCAGAATGCACACTTAGAAAAGAGTGGCATGGATGATTTTCTATCAGTATTTAACATTGCCGGTAACCAAAGAAATACAAAGTTTACAGATTTCGATACATTGAGCTGTGAAGAACTTAGAGGAATAATCAAATCACTAAAAAACAAGAAATCCTACGACTGTTACAACTTATCGAATTACTTAGTTAAAAAATCAGCAGAACATATCCTCAAGCCACTAACATTTATCTTCAATAGCTCCATGAAAGCGGGTTACGTACTATCTAAACTGAAATTATCGAAAATAATTCCTGTTTACAAAAAAGGCAATCAAGAGCTTCTGAAAACCATAGACCTATTGCTAATACTCCTTTATTTCTAAAAATCTTTGAATATGCCATGCTAAGACGATTAAGAAAATACTTCAAACAAATAGACTTACTGTCTTCTAACCAATTTGGATTCCGGCCAGGCTACTCCACAAATGATGCTCTCTTCTCTTTTGTAGATGAGGCATTATCATCTGTTGATAAAAAATCCAAAGTGAATGGTTTGATAGCCGATCTCTCAAAGGCATTCGACCTTATCAATGTAGAGATCATGTTAAAAAAGCTGCAATTGTATACATTCGATGGCGCCGTGTTCAGATGGTTTTTTCCTACCTCAACAAAAGGTATCAGCAGGTAGTCATTGACTCTCATACCCATGAGTACCATTCAGAATGGATGAAGATGAGAAGCGGGGTTCCCTGCTTTTTATTATATATATTAATGACTTGCCATCATACCTTGAATCAGCTAAAAGTGTATTATATACTGACGATGTGAGTATTCTACTGAAAAGCAGCAGTCAGTCCAATGTGGAATTGGAGAGTAAGACTGCCCTTATTAATTTACTAAAATGGCTATCTGCTTACATGCTGTTGTTAAATACCAACAAAACTAAAGAAATTCCATTCCGAACTACCAGAGAAAATAATTTAAGTATCAGAGACTATAAAATAGAATCCGTGAATGATATAAAAGTTCTTGGAGTGGTGATTGACTCTGACCTTTCTTGGAGACCTCACCAAGAATACCTCAAAAACAAACTGAACTCAGCAATTTTCGTACTGAGAAATTTGAAAGCTATATTGGACTTCAGGGCTCTTAGAAGTGTTTATTTCGCACTGTTTCACTCACACCTGACTTACGGCATTATTTTTTGGGGAAATTCAAGTTGCGTAGTTGAGGTGTTCAGAATGCAGAAGTGGGCATTGAGAGTGATGATGGGAGAATCAATTCGAACAAGTTGTCGCCCCCTTTTCAAAAAACTTAGAATTCTCCCATTCCCAAGCCTATATATTTTCGAAACAATCTGCTTCATTAAGAAAAATCTACATGAATTTAATACAGGCGGAACATTCCATCAATACCCAACAAGATATAGGAACAACCTAAGAGACGACACACATCAGACAACCATGTATGAGCGAGGTGTTAGGAGTTCTGGTATTCGGTTGTATAATTTATTGCCAGCTCATATAAAAGAAATGACTGGTACAAAATTCAGAGATCAATTAAAGAAGGAGCTGCTGTCCATATGCGCGTACTCAAATGAAGAGTTCAGAGAGTACTACGAGCGTCGAAATGGGGTTTAGAGAGAATAGAAAAAAATGTATTGACTTTTCATGTACCTATTTATGTTCTAAACTACGAGCGTCGAGATAAGGTTTGGAGAGAAAAAAAAAATATTGACTCATCATTTATGTATTTATGTTCTGTATTTTATTGACTTACGACATTGACAAGTCCAAATACCCCTTTTATAGGAGGTCAGTGGATGAAATAATAATAAATAAATAAAAAATAAATAAATCTATAGCTTGGTGTTGGTCGCCCTCAATGTCATATAGTTCTATTTGTAAAAATTTCATCATTGTCTTATCTTTGCGTCTCTGAGGACAACCACATCTCCTCATGGTGGGGGGAATGGATTGTCGTAATTTTTGAATGTCGCTCAGTTCGCGGCAAAAGCGATACTAACGCCTCTAATGAATTATGAATTATATATAATGAATTATATATGAATATAATGAATTCGAATGTTGAGGAAAGATCGTTGTGCATTCCTTTTAATTTTCTTAATTCATATAACTTTGGAGCAGATTGTTGAAGCTCACATTAGTTTTATTTGCTGTTTGTCAGAAATTTTGTAATTTTTTCTTAAAGGGATACTGTAATTGAATAAGGAAGCTTGTTCAATGGTTGTGTTCATAACCAATCATTTTCATCAATTTGTATGTATTGAACCTTCCTTTAATTCCTATTTCTCTAATAACTGTTCTTTCCATATTCCTATATCCCCAGTACACAAATTAGCATACAATATTATAGGTACTGGCGAAAAATATGGTAAGTTCTTTCTTTTGTTCATTATTGTGCATAAGTTAACTTGATTCCATTTGAATATTCAAACCCCCTAAAATTTTATACAGTCCACTTTTGGGATTATTGATAATCCAACCAGAATAATCACTCTATTGAAAAGTTTTCTTTTCTTTCAAAAAGTGGAAAAATTTTAAAATGATGAAGTGGGTCAACAAGGAATATATATACTTGAAATAGATCAATCAAAATCCTAAATAGAACTTCTGATTCGGATTGTAATTCAAATTCAATAATTTTATCTGTTTTATTGAGCAGTAATATTTAGAGTACTAACTTGTGAAATAATTCTTTCGTTTTTCGGTTTAATTTTGTAGAAGAACGGAGCGCATGATGAAGTTGAAAGATGACATGAACTTCAGCCTGGGAAAAGAAGATGATCGGAAGATTGTGGACGCGGTTCTTCGTTTCGAACTTCTGATGACGAAATTGAGTCAGCCGGTTAAACTCAGCAATCAGACGGACAGAATCAAAGGTCAGTTCTGCAAAAATAAGAATTGATCTTATTTGCCATTTTCCCATTAAAATCGGTTGCGCCACCTCCTTCCTCCTCCAGCCTCTCTCTACCACTGTCCCTGTCTCTTTTATAGGAAGGATGTAATTTTCATCCTTTACCGAGAGTCGACAATTACTTGTTGAAACACAGCCGAATTTTGTAGTCACATTTCAATATTATATTATTGAAATTGAAATTCAATTAAATGTTCATTCTAATTAATAATTCTTTGTGAAATGTGTTGCTTTGTAAAAGCTATATTCTCTTATTCTATATAATAAGAGAGAGAGTAGGGTTGTGTTTGTTCGTTTGTTTGCATTAAAACATGTCAATTTGTGGATTGCATACTGAAAAAAAGGGAATGATTTAGATCTCCAAATTTTGCTCATATATTCTGAAAATATCAATCTCGTGCACCTGGAAGCCCAAATTTCAATTCTCCTTCTAGATTTTCCAGAATTAATGTTTAAATTTCATTAATGGTACATACAATTTCATAAAAAAATTACCAAATCATATAGTCGAATTTAAAAAAGGAACATCTCTTTCTATTATTGCTTTCTACCTGATACCACTTAACCTCAATAATATTGTTTTGATAATTGATAAATATTTTTAATAATAATGATAATATTTCTATTATAAATATAATAATAGTATTGCTTTGATAATTAATAAATATTTTCATTTTCACAAACTCTGTATAATAATAAATATGGTGAATGTGGAACAGCTGCATCAAAGAAATTATCACAAAAACATCTGTTTAGAAAAAACTTTCCCCCAGTTGCACGTACGTCAGTTAACGTTTTATCGCGATAAAATGCTATACTTTAATTGAGATTAGCGCTAACAGATGCATTTTGGTTGCCAAAAAAAAATTCAAGCAATAACGCTGATTAAACTGATCGACGTAAAAAATTTTAACAGGCCATTTACAGGGAATTAAATCCAACTAACGTTGATTAGGTACCTACTGGATGATAGCTGTCTTCCAAAATTAGTTTTTGGTAAAAAAACTACAGAATTCAAAGTATGAGCTAAATATATGAATGAATTTCATCCATTAATAAAATAGAAAAGAGTATTTAGCTAATAGTAGCATTCAAAATTAGATCCTGATTTTTGAGGTTAGTTTTCGATCTTGTTCTTTTGCAGATAGCACAACACTGGCGACAGACAGAACATTTTTATGACGCATGCGTAATGAATAGTCACCACTTCAATAACATAACCTCACTATTGTGCCATTTGTTTAGAATAATAATTTTAATAACATCACTGTCGGATGAATTACAGTGTTGCCAGATTGTGAAACCGTTAAAATCTTGGTTATTTAACCGGAAAACTTAATCGGAATTAAAAACTAACCAATCTTTGTGGAACAGAAATGAATCCGTAAAACTAATACTGATTTGTTAATCGGCGTCAATGTCCATATTTAACAGACATACATGAAACTGACCCATAGTTTTGAAACTTCGTTTTCCTGATGCAATGTTTAGGCCTACACGTGGCATGCATTATTAATTTTTCAGCTAGAACAGCTTTTTGAGACAAAGTGCCAAATAAGCGTCTACAGTTTCATCAATGCTGTTTCGGCAATATGAAAACGCATGCAGTTCATGCACTATATTGGAATGAGAGGTATTTTGGCAAGCTGAGCAAAAAAATAAGGTCATATGCACCTTTTATCCTCATATCTTCAAATGAAAAATGAGTTTTGTGGGTTGTCAAAACTCCCTCTGAAAGGGAAACTATTCAACTTATTCTATCTTTTAGTAAAATAACAATGATCATCCATCCATCTATCATCTTCTATACTATAATAAAGGAAAAAACTGGATTATACACGTATACAGGTGTAAAGTATAGAAAAATTATGTTTGACGCATCATCACGTCTGAACTACTGGACTGAAATTTTGCATGTAGATTCTTCCTTAACTGAGGATGGTTATAAACCTATTTTAAATTCTTCAATATTTGATTACATCAAGTTTTCTGTTTGTCAAGTTTTCAATTATTAGTTCAGTTGTTGTAAGGAAACAGCAGAACATTTCTCTTAAAGGGAAATTAGAAGATAGGTATGATTGGGGATCCTTTTCGAATGATAAAAACAGGTTTTCCGTCGCACCCAATTTTTTTCTGCCATTTTGAATCCAAATTCTTTTTTTAATTGAAAGGTGGTCATATGATACAGGATCTCCAGAGAAAAGGTATGGTAAAAACCGCACATCGATATCTCAAACCTTCCACAATTTATTCTCATTCATTTCAATTATTATAGTATAGAAGATGATAGACAGATGGATGATATATCCATATGATGAATGATATATCCATCTATCTATCATCTTCTATACTATAATAAAGGAAAGAACTGGCTTAAACACGTATACACATGTAGAGGATAGGAAAATTATGTTTGACACATCATCACGTCTGAACTACTGGGCTGATTTACTTGAAATGCTGCTTATAAATTCTTAATCAATTGAGGATTCTTATAGGCCAATTTTCAATTATTCTAGATTTCATTACTTCAAGTTTTAAAATAGCTCCTTGCGAAGCACGGGCTACCTGCTAGTATTGTATAAGCCCGCATGCCAGGTATTTTTAACAGGTATTCATATTTTAACTTACATGAATAAAAAAACGAGTCAATGCAAATCCAATTTCTTGTCTTCCTTGTCCTCTCACATTATTAAACATTATCAAGCAAAACCATCAACCAAAGTTTCAGCACGATATCTGATGGCTCTTTCATCCTGCATATTCGAAATGTATTGCCAATAAAAATAATATTAGTTTACCGTTTGTTGTTCTGCAGCATGATTCATGTTACTCTTATTTTTCTGTCTTATATTAGAACACACTGTCAGGATTCAGGAATATTAACAACGAATATGCACTTGATATTATTATTTATTATTACTAAAATGCACAACTAACACAACGCATCAACGCAACGCAATGATTACGAATCATCATAAACTCACATAACCTCAATAACAAGATTCCGCACTTTTGCCAATAGCCAATGCCTACTAGATTGCATATATCTAACATTCGGCCATCCTACAAATAATTCGTCCTCGAATTTTAAAGTCCAAGTCCACTTTGTTAGGTAAGGCACAGACAGAGACAATAACAATAACTCATATTTAGACAATACTCATAAATTTAAACAATTTGTATAAAACAATAAGGTCGATCATGAAAGAATTAAGAAAAATAAGCGAGTTCAATTGCATGAATTTGAGTTCATTTTTGTAATAATCCAAAGTATGGAACAGTTACCAAAATTAAATATGTATCAAAAACTTTCTACTCAGACAAATATATAATGATTATCAGAGTTTAATGAATCTGAAATGAACATCACTCAACAAGAAAAATAAAATATTGGCAGTAGTTTACAAGATCTAGATTATACAAATAACATGATCGAACTAACTTCACAAATATTTGTCACAGTAATTGTGTTTGGAAAAATAGTATTAAGTTGAAAAAATTCACAATTCAAATGTTGAAGTTATACACATATCGTTGTATCTGTCAGATAGATCTATATTTAATGTTAGTACATGTAAAAACTTAATGAGTGTAAACCATAGTGCACATACTCTCTGTCAATTACACACACACATGTAAGCAGGTGTAACACATAATATATATTCTCATTGAAGGGTCATTATCATGATGTGATGAATCTTAATGTACTATAACCAAACTTTATTTGCAATAAATGGACATCAAAAACATGAAATAACTATGTAAGAAAACATATGCATGAAAAATCTTCCACCACACATTAGATAATTTTATGTAAGACAGAAAAGAATTAAGTACAAGTAATTATGTCATAGTAGCTTAAAACTATAAAATAAACGATATCAATATGCATGATAAGTAGCATGATTCTATAGGATGATCAAAACTTACAAAAAAATACAAAACTATTACAATCCAGGCAATTTAATGCATTTCAATCTTCAAGACAATTTTCAAGCATTCTATCATCATCTTCAGAATCGTCTTTATTTAGTATTTTCCATGATTTTAATTGGGAAGAATGAGCTGTACTAGAATAAACTCGAGAACCATTCGGGTTCAGATCTTTTATTCTGTATGTGTCATTTGGCAGTACATCTACAACTACTAAAGGTCCTCTATACTTGTCCTGTAGTTTTGTTGGTTGACCAGTGTGATCTGGGGCCTTTTGCATGACTACCACCTCACCAACATCATATCTATCACCTACACAATGTTTACGGTCAAAGGTAAGTTTCATTTTCTTCTGCTCCTCAATTATTTTGTCACGTGCAGCTACTCTCAACTCCTCAGGATTATTATAACTGTCAGTAGTTTGTAATGCTGCATGAAGCACTCCAAGATGAAATTTTGGACAATAGCCGTACCAGTTGTCTTATTGATGGAGCCATTTAGGTTTCTTTCAACTTCTGGTAATACATTTACCCAATTACCTTTGTTGTTGACACAAGCAGCAATAGTTGGTACCAGTGTCCTATTTACTCCCTCAACCTGGCCATTTGCCTGTGGGTGCCTAGGAGAATTTAAAGAGTGAGAAATTCCCTTGTTGCAGCAAAATTCTTGAAATTCATATGACGTAAAGCAGGAGCCTCTATCACTCATAATTCTATTTGGTAATCCCTTCTCATTAAATAACAATTCCAGCGATTTTATCACCAGTTTTGTTGTAGTTGTCTTTACAGGAAATAGTCTAACAAATTTCGTGAGGTTATCCACCACTACTAAGATCCAAGAATATCCCAATTTTGTCACAAATGGTCCTACATGATCAATATGTATCACCTCAAATGGTCACTTTCCAGGAGTGATTGGATGCAATAGTCCTGTCTTCTTACCAGAAGGTACCTCAACCAACAGGCACTGGAAACACATACAGATGTGCTGTTCAATATATCTTCTCATTTTTGTGAACCAATAATTTTCCTTTATTTTACTTATAGTATGCTCTAGTCCGAAATGACCAGACAAGTCATGGTACGTGACAGCAATACTTTCCCTCATTGTCTTGGGGAATCACAAATAACAACTTCCCTTTTTCATTACGATAGAGAATTCCATTCAACAAGGTGAAATCTGTCATTAGTGATTTTTCTGCTTTGGTAGTCGTTTCTTTCTGAAAAAGCCCAATTAGTTGCTGCAGTTCCTCGTCATTATGCTGCATCATTGCTACCTGCTCCTCTCTAGTAAGTCCTGTGCATATAACATTCTTAAATAAAATGTCATCATTCTGTTCCTCCGCTCCCTCAACAGGTGCACAACTGAGTGCATCTACATGAGCCATTTTACTTCCACTTCGATGTTTAATTTCAAAATCATACTCTTGAATCTGATCAACCCACCACGCAATTTGAGGGTTACTTGTCCTATGTACATTCATATGAACTAATGATTGACAATCGGTCACAATTGTAAATTTTCTTCCCAATAGTATGTTCGAAGTCGATTCAGTGTCCAAACAATAGCCATGAGTTCGAGCCGACTAGAATGGTAATGTTGTTCAGTAGTTGATACTTTTTTACTAACACAGTATACTAAATGCAAATTATTGTCTCCTGAAGATTGTTGTAAGAGAATACCGGCAAGTCCTAGTGAAGATGCATCTGTATGGACTTCTGTGTATGCATTTGGGTCATACAGTTTCAATACTGGTTCAGAGGTCAATATAACTTTCAACTTCTGAAAGGACTTTTCTTGTTCAACACCCCAATTGAAGTGCATATCTTTTCTAGTCAAATTTGTTATTGGCTAAGTAAGTTCAGCATATCCTTGAACAAAGCGTCGAAAGAATCCGGTGAGTCCCAAGAAACGTTGACTTCATGCACATTATTTGGTGTTGGAAATTCAGAAATTGCTTTGGTTTTCTATTCACCTGGGCGGATGTTTCCATTCGATATCACAAATCCTAAGAATTCAACCGTTGTAACTCCAAATTGGCACTTACTAGGTTTTAAAGTTAATTCGGCTTTTGACAATGCTTGAAAGACTTGATGTAAATTTTTCAACAAGGTGGCCCAGTCTTTAGCTGGAACTAGTAAATCATCCAAGTAGCACTGAACAATGGTTTTTCGGAGGGGTCCCAAAACTTTGTTCATCAATTTTTGAAACTCTGCAGGGCCATTTGTCAACCCAAAAGGCATACATACAAATTGAGCTGTTTGTCCGGGGTTACAAAAGCTGTTTTAGGACGAGCATCTTCTGAAAGCGGGATCTGTAAGAAACCATGAGCCAGATCAAGGGTAGCAAAGATGTGTGCATCACTTAGGGTTTCTAGCTGGGAGTCCAGGTCTGGTAATGGATATGGAAGTCAATAAGTTTGTCGATTTAGTCTACGGTAATCCACGCAAAGCCGCTTTTCTCTAGGTTCAATGCAAAGCAGCACCTGAATTTATTGCATAGGTCAATTACCTGTTGTCTTTCTTCAGCAGATACATCATTACAAATTTTAAGGTGTTTTTCGGTAAGTGGTGGATAGTCATCTTTTACAAGGCAAACATATGTATCTTGATTTGAGTTAGAATTTTTTTTATCTTCAATGAAAATGCTTTTAAGGGGGTTTATCACTTCCTAAATAATCAAATTATCTCCTTTTCGATAATAGTTCACTCTTGGGTGGTGGAGCCAGTCCCTACCTACTAAGATATCAACAGGGATTGCATTATCAGGAAGTACAAAAACTAATGTTTCAGGCACCTCAACTCCATCAATTTCGACAGCACAAATTGATTTACCCAAGGTATGGGCTGATGGTGAACTCATATCACCTACACCATATAGAGGGGTTGTTTTGAACAAAGCTCAGGCTAGAGCTACCAGAGGACTGTAATTTACTATTCAAATAATCAAATACAAACAAGGGGAAAAATTTAATCTTCAATTTGAGCCAGGTTATTTGTACAGTCAAACTCTGCATTAATGAACAATAAAAAAGAGCAAAAACTCACCAGATTTAATCCAATCTTGTCTACTTGCCCTTCGAAGCCTTTATTAGGTGTTTTGATCAGGTTCAGGGTGGGATGAAATCTGGGAATAAGACAGGTTCTGGCTTCTGGGCTGTCTTCTCGTTGATTCTGTGTTCAACTTGCAGGTCATACACTGTGTTTCGAACAAAGCTCAAACTGGATTCTTTATAAATTCAAATCCAATTCAAATTAATTCAATTTAACACTATTTACGCTGTTATACTCATAATTCACACACATGACACTCAAACAATCATTTACAAGAAATTTCCGATCAAAATTACATGACAAAATACAAACTCGGTCTTGCACAACAAGACGGGGTGACTAGACAAGATGGACTGGGGCTTTAACATCGATAAGGCCAAAACAGCAGGACGATCTGCGCTGGCGCAAACAAGCCTGCTATTGGCAGAACTGCAGTCTGGCATTTTGGCGTTACAGTTCGAATTCTCTAGCCAGACCAGGAGTAGTAGATGAATCTACTTTTAAGCCAGCTTTGATTACAGCAGAGGCTCTGATCAAAGAATGTTGGACTCCAGAGTCAATCATACCTAGCATGGAGAAATTATTTACAGATACATTTTTCTGAAATGGATTTGTTGGCGTCCTGGATTGGTCAACTGCTGCTAACACCTGAGGATTAACTGCTTTACAATATTTAGATGTATGTCCCTCTTTATTACATCTGAGGCATAGGAGTGGCCTTTTCGGTTCTGAGCAGTCCTTAGAAATATGCCCATACTTTTGACAATTGTAACATCGCGGATCATTTTTCTTTGGAAATGATGATGAAATTTCGTCATTACTGGTTTTAAGTGTTTTGTAGGTGACTGATCTCGAGCACTTGTAGTTCTAGCTTTCACCATTGCAATGTAGTCTTTCATACCATTTAGCAGTTCATATTTATTCTTATATTGAGTCCCCAACAAATGGTCACTCAAATCTCTTGACCATAGTCCTTCAATTATTTGACGTTTTGCTTCATTGAAAGTCATATCTAATGCTGAACATAATCGCAATTTGTCGTAAAAGTATTCACTTATATCCTCACCTTTATTCTGCACTCTGGCATGCATTGCCATCCATTTTTCCATGAGGCTCTCCTCACCTACAAATGCCATTGTGAATTGCTCCTCAAACGTTGCCCAAGTTGTCACCTCCTCCTGGCATTCAATGTACCAGTTTTCAGCTGCGTTTTTGAATCGGGTTCTGGCTGCTTCTAATTTTACAGCATCAGTCCACTGGTGAATGGCAGCTGCACTTTTTAGAGTGGAGCCAAGCATGAGCTTCGCGGGTTGACTCGGTACCTGTGAATTCTTTTAAATTTCGCATTAAATCGGGCATGACATTGAATTGAGGCGCTGTTGCCACCAAATATATCCCCAAATTGTGAACAGATTCAGTTCTGGGGCTGTCTGGACAAAGTAATTTGTTCAATTGTACTTGTTGGTTCTGCAATATATTACTCATTTGAGTGATGATGTGCATCAACTTATCGTTTCCATTACCAGCATTTTCAAATCCATAAAATGGGTCACCACTCATGGATGAATCATGAGAACGATCAGCCTTAGGATTAGGCTGTTGTGACATATTAGGCTCTTGTTCACCATTCATATCGATATCACAATAGTCAAACAATAAACTGGTCAATCAACAATTAACTTGAACTCAAAATTACTAGCCTACTCGAAATTACTATCAATTATGTTGACATTCATATCAATTTAACAATATTCAAATAATAAACTCATCAATCAACAATAAACTAGTAACTCAAAATTACTATTCAAAATTTCTAACCCAATCAAAATTACTATAGATTCAGTTGACATCCACATCAATTTAACAATAGTCAAACACTCATCAATCAACAATAAAACTTTTGAAATAAAAATGTTGGAACTATCTCTGATATTACCTATATCGCTCACAGATTGGTTGAAATGGATGAAATATATTATAGAATGGCTTTGGAGAAAAAAAATATTGAGATCACTTGAATTAAACTTAGCAAGTAGATTGGTGGTTGACTTATTTTGGTAATTTCTTAGAATTCAGAGGATAGAAGATGCTTAATAACAACTCTAGAATGCTAGAACTATTAACTTTAAATAGGACACTAAAATTATATTGCATCTTCTATCAGATTTCAAATCTTAGCAGATGATTTTACTTGTGCTGATATTTTGAAAATTTTCCTCAAAGTTTTGTGGTAACTGATAACTATGGGTGCACAACACTGTCGTAGAATTGTTGAAACTTGATTCAATTGTAAATATTTTTCAAATTGATTATAATAATATAAGTATAAATTGATTATTCAGGTTCAATATGTCATCCATTTTTACTATGTATCAGGATCAATTGATAGAAACGTAACAGGTTCAATTGATAGAAACAGTCAACTTTCACTTTTGTATTTCGGTTTACACAATACACTGTTTTATTAGTTCATCCCACTTCTGATTTATTAGAACACACTGTCAGGATTCAGGAATATTAACAACGAATTTGCACTTGATATTATTATTTATTATTACTGAAACGCACAACTAAAACAATGCATTAATGCAACACAATAATTACAAATCATCATAAACTCACATAACCTCAATAACAAGATTCCCACACTTTTGCCAATAGCCAAGGCCTACTAGATCGCATATATCTAACACTTATTAGTTGAAATATAACTTTTTGAATTCATCTTCTTTGTGATTCTCTTTTGTGGTATTAATTATGGTTCAGTTGAAAACTTTACTCGTCCATTACTTTATCATTTCATTTTCTGATCACAATTTATATTTTCAGAACTCATCATTGCATCAAGGAAAAGTTATTTGTGCAACTAGTGTGCAAAGTGACAGTTTGCTGCACCGAAAGAAACGTTTATGCACGAGCTGTAGGAGCCGTAGGCAAGGGTGGAATGGTTTCTTGAACCATTTCTTAATAATCAATGATCTATTCAAATTGAAAATTGAATTAATCCAATTAATTGAAAAATTTGAATAATTTTGATTGAAGCTTAATTTCTAAATAATTTTTCAACCAATCAATTTATGGATGAAAAAAAATATTATTTGAAATAATGAATAATAATTAATAATATTCAAAACGTATAATTCAATAAGTTCTCATTAAATGACTTTCTGTATAATTTAATGAGTTCTCATTTTTATTTATTTAAAAATCAGAAAAAATATAGATAAAACAAATTTGCATTCAAAATACATGCCAACAATATCAGCAGCTGATTGGGATGGCTGCAAGATAATACACAAAGTATTAAGAGTATGCAAAGTAATACTTTTGATAATTTGCACTATAGCAGAAAAAAGATACTTTGCGTTCTGTAATCAGTGCAGGAATGGTCACTTTTCAAGGTAACTGTAGGAAAAAAAGTTTTTCAAGAAGGTTGTTATTAAACTTCTTTCTACTAGAGGCTAGTAGGAAATTTAATTGGTAGATTTGTATAGATTTTATTACAAATTGGTGACACGTAGGAAGCAAGGAGGAGTTTCATAATAGTTATTTGTGCAACTAGTGCGCAAAGTGACAGTTTGCTGCACCAAAAGAAACGTTTACTCACCTATGGCTCTGGCAGAATGGCTTCTTGAGTGCAGCAGAGGAACTTTGCTCACGTATTTCACATTAAACTTTCCCTACAGTTACCTTTGAATATGAGAAGTGGTTGATTAAATGATTATGGGTAAAATGATGGCTGAAATCCATCAAATGTGTGTGTGTGTGTGTGTGTGTGTGTGTGTGTGTGTGTGTGTGTGTGTGTGTGTGTGTGTGTGTGTGTGTGTGTGTGTGTGTGTGTGTGTGTGTGTGATGCTGTTATTAATAACAACCTTAATTCATTTAAAAATTAATAATCCAATTGAAGTTGAAAATTCTCAGCCAAAGTTCTCATTTTTATTCATTCAAGAATCAGAAAAAATACAGATAGATCAAAAAATTTGCATTCATAATACACGCCAACAGCTGATTGGGATGGCTGCAAGATGGCTGAACTGACAAGCGCGCGACCTAGCGGGAAGAATCGTACCTACAGAGCAAAATATATATTTGTTTCATCCAGCTACTGAAACAGGATTCAGATATTTAGACTTTTGCTCAAATTACTGAGAAAAATGCTCAAAGTAAACTGAAAAATATTTATAAAAATAACATAGACAACAGAGAATATTTATTGTAGTATTGTTATGTTTTTTATTATTTTTATTTATATGAATATCGAACGGTAATCATTTAACCTCAAAATCACTGAGAAAAATGCTCAAAGTAAACTGAAACATATTTATAAAAATAACATAGACAACAGAGAATATTTATTGTAGTATTGTTATGTTTTTTATTCTTTTTATTTATATGAATATCAAACGGTAATCATTTAACCTCAAAATTCTAATTTTATGATGTATATCTGCTACTTTTCTCATTTCTTGCAGTTGAAATAATAATTATCAATAGAAAAGAACTATTATTTATTATTAAATGATGATTATTTAATAATTATGATTTAGATGAACATTATTCTGGCTTTGGATTTCTAGATTGGGATTTTATCATAAATGTAGGGTAGCCATTGAAATGATTCTTATCTAGATCTAACCACAGTCATTGTTACCAACTTAATTTTTGTTTTCTGGCACTAATCCTCCATATAACCCACCAACTATTTTGTGTTGCCATGTTGCAAATCTGGAGTGCAGAAAAAAAATTTTCCTGCACTAGAGCGGAAAAGTGAATTTATGGGTATTGTAATCAGTACAGGAACAGCAACTCTCCGAGGTAGCTGTAGGAAAAAAGTATTTTCTAAAGATATTGTAATTTTCTTCTAGTTCTTCACGACATGTTTGCTTTTGATTAATGTAGAGCACTTGAACTATTTTTTATTCAATTGCTTCTTGTGCATCTCCATTCTTGCCATATTTTTCAGAATAGAATAGAAAAAATGTTTATTGAATAAATAAGCTACCTTAAGCGAACCTCAAAGAGGCTGCTTGACAAGTTACTATTATACAAAACATGTAAATTCAAATACAATTATACATATATCAGTGAACTTCATTTTTACGTAACAGTTAAATTCACTTATCAGTTTAATTACACTGTCAAATTTACTTATATTTCTTTCAATAATAATAGTAAGTGTATGTATAACATCCATAGCGACAAATATTTGTGTTGTTTGTTGCAGGTGCAGTCTACATAATGTACAACTTTGTCAGACTGAAAGCAATACTGAACCAATTTGAATCGAATGTTACCTCAGGGATCTATCCACCCGTACCACCCTTTCATCAAATCGATTTCCAGCAGTTAGCTTGCGAGGTGCGTAAAACCATAATATTTGTCACTTCTTTCATTATTACCATTCTGTGATTTATCTCTATAATTCTGATATTGATAATAAATAAATACAGCCTCTATTGGTTCCCAACACTATACAATAAGAAAAAAGAATATGAAAGATTCAACATTTCTGCTAAGATAATACTTGAAAATAATTATTACAACAATAATTCAAATATACATTTTTTCTTAAAATTTATTAAAGTCCAAAATTAAATTTTCAAATGCTAATGTATTCGTTTTCTTTGGTTTATGGAAACCAGGTCCTCTATCAGACATAGGCCTCTCCCAGGTTACTCCACCTTTCTCTCTCTTTTGTGCTCACCGCCCATCTATCCCCAGTCACTCTCACAATGTCTTCTTCCCATCTGAATTGTTGCCGTCCGATTTTCCTTTTTCTCCAGTTGGGCTTCCGCAAAGTAAGAGTCTTTGTCTATCTGCCATCCTCCAATCTAACGACATGACCTGCCCACTTCCACCTCAGAGTCGTAATTGTCTTCAGTACAGTACATCGTCTGATATTTTTATTGCCTTGATGGATGTATTTCTAATTCTACCCAGCCTTTGTATGTTCAGTATGCTCCTCTTCATCGCCATTTGATTTGTTACTATTCTCTGTAGTACTGCTTTCTTTAACGCCCAAGTTTGGAAGCCGAAAATAAGTGTGGAAAAACACAGGTCTTTAATTATTTGTATTTTTGTTCCAGTACTAAGCTCTCTATTCTTGAGAATACTTTTCAACAACCAATATTTTCTCAATGCAATTACACACCTATGTTTCAATTCTTTAGGTGAAAGCAATCAGTTGTCCCAGATAAATAATCTCTCTTGATCAATCCAATGAGCAACCATTGTGTGTTATATCTCTATTTGTACTGTTTCCCTATACTGTTGCTGTATACTGTTTAACTATTTGTCATAAGATAAGTTTTCCCTGGATTTATAATAAGCCCTGCTTTATCACTTCAGCAGCTAGACTGGTTATCAGTAGTTAGATTGGTTAGTAGTTATCAGTAGTTGTGTAGAAAAACAGGAATGAATGTTATACGACATCTTTGTAGGTTACACTTGTTGCACAGAAACAGGGTAAAACCCTGTTATAAATGACAATGATCATACACCTTGTCACCATTGAACGGTTTCTTGCAGGCTTCACAGTTGGAGGCAGCGTTGTGTCTTGCTTTCTCCCTAGCTGTCAGTGGAAGCATCTTTATTTGTCGATAATTAATTGCCTCATCTAGATTTTTTGCATACATTGTCAGAGTTTTGATGAAGTGTTTGGCTGCATCAGGTCCTCTATAGATGATTGGTTCCTGAGGGATGATGTTAGCGATTGTCAGCCATGATGGTAATAAGTTCTTACCTCTGACAAAGTAAAAGCAATAACTCATTGCTGTGTGACGCTGGATCACTTTGGTTTCCTTCCCAATCCATTGTTTGTCTTCCTCAGGCTTCTCCAGCAAACATTCAAAATCTGCATAGGCTACCAATGGTAGCCAGTAGTGGGTTATTACAGGAACAGCATATCCAAACAGGGGCGTGGCCTTGCCCCCAGGACCCAGGGACCAGCGCCAAGGCCAAATCCCTCCCCCCTCCAGTGGTGGGGGACCAGCAGGGGTCATTGACATGTTACCTCTGCCCACTTCAAGTCATCAACCATTTATCTCCACCCATTTTCATCAGTTTGATCCCCCCCTCCACATCCAAATCTACCATTTTGCTCAAAACCAGCCTTTTATCCTAGTCAGATGGTTTTTTTTTTATATAACCATCATATCAATGTTTTAATTGATGTTCTTCTTGCGTTAAAAAATCATCCTTATTGAATGGAATCTCTGGTTTAGACATTCTAATTCTTCAGAAAAAATCCTCCACACTATGTTCTAATGTGAAGCCATGACCTTCAAGCTCTGCCCAATCAAATGTTCTTGAAGCCATTACACATTCTCCTATCAGATAATATGCGTATTGGTACATTGCATCATGAATATATTGCTTGAATTCAGCATTATTGTATACATAATCTATCATACTCTCTTCTAATAGCCTAATTCCAGTCTTAAGATTATCATAACTAACAAATCAAACCTTTTCTTTTTGGTACTCATCTTTAGTTAATAGATTATTAATACTAGTCTTCGCTTCTTCAGTAATTATCTTCAAACTTGATTTGAGATGATCAAATGACACTAGTTCAGCCTTCTCCTTATTAAAATCTGTTATTGTCAAAACTGTTTATTTAAGTTCTTGCAATTGTTTCTTCAAACTATCTTTGGATCTAATCAAATCTGCCTTTTCCTTATCAAAGTTGGATCTAGTTAGAACTGTTTTCTTATGCTCACTTAACTGATTTTCTAAATATTCCTTAGCATCTATCTCATTACTTTTACCATGTGAAACACGTCCAAAGCTGTCCACAGACATGTTGTAACTGACAGAGTGAATAAGACACTAACTTCAACCTTTCCTAATACATTTCTGCTCAGCCAGATCAAAAATAGCCTCCCACAATTGATTACTATCTGTGATTGTTGTTATATGATGATCATTGCTACATCCATAGTGGAAATGGCCATGTTCCTCAATTACAATATCTAAGAGTTCATACACTTCAGATAAGATTGAATACTTTGAACTTGAATTTGACCATTTACCATCATCAGACAATTCTTTATCATCATTATCCTCAACTCTACTATCATTCTCAACACAATATTGTGAGAATCTAATGCTATTAGCCAATTCTGTAAACTCATCCAAAGTTATTCCCATTAATAACCTGGACAACTTTTTGAATTTAGAATAACTAAAACAATGAGACATATGTGAGGTTATGTTCTATTAAACAAGAAGTACTTATGTACAACTGAACTGCAGCTCTAACAAGCTTATACTAAATCAAATCTTATACTTACCTACTATTATATATGCTTCACTTTCCACCTGACAGGAGGATGTAGGTATATAAACTTGAAAGTTGCATCAACTTAAAACCCTTAAAATTAAACCCTTAAACTTAAACCCTTAGCTTAAAACCCTTCCCCATTTCAAAACTGAAACATTAATATCAATTCCATACTAAACCACTATGAAAAACTCATAATAGTTTAATATAGAGAATTGATTTGTATACAGCTAAGAAATAGGCCTATTCCATTTTATTCCTCATCTAATTTGCTACATCATCCAGAAGTACCAATGATGTATCCTCCCGGTGAATACATCTCATGACATACTTCCCATTATTAAAACTTTCCAAAGTTTCTCCATTTAGGTCTGATAAAAACCTTTCTGGCAAATATACATAAAAAAACACAGGTTGTCCTCACTTATTTTTCTCATATAATCGCAACACACTTCTCAATCTGAATGGTGTATGAACTATTCTTGCCTTATATACTGGATAGTTGGAGTCAGACTTCAAGTCACGTATCTGCACAATGGGAATACTCTCCCTTGATGTCTCATTGAATTTAGTCAAATTGAACTGCTGCTGCTGCTGCATCATGTAGGAGTAGAATAGCACATCTCTGCACTCAACTGTTCTTAAACTGGGAATGAAAGCCACTTCACTATTGTATGCGGTATCGCACTGTTTTCCCCCCTCCACTCATCAAGGTTCTCATGTTTGAACCGGTTTGCAGTTCACCATCACTGTTACCATTCTTCTTTGTTCCATCCCAAGGTCAGAAATGATTGAACATGTTTGCAAATGTCAATAACCCTAAGGATCCTCTTTGTTAGATGAACTTATATTGTGCAACACTTCATCCTCAATTTGGATTAGTTTTTGAACATCCAATTTCATAGGTCTGTAATAACATAGGTAATCATTTATATCACAAACATTCACTGTGTTTAGAAAAATTAATTTTAATTGTTCAGCAATCATAACATCACAATTTTCACATTTTGCTTTTACAATAGCTTCTTCACATAAATCAAACCAGTCTATGTAATCACGTAATTTCGATTCCAATTCTATATCAGCATACAACCAACAGTTAGGATCCATTACAACACTGATCAGATCTGTTCATAACAGCACACTGGAATGGATTCTGTTTGTAGCAGAGCTTTTATATGAGCGGTACAAGAACTGAAAAATTTACTGGATTAGCAACATCACTTGTAAGATTGCATATTCTCGCCTTGTGCATGTATAATTGATATCCACACCATACATAAATTACCTCTTGCCCATTGTAGTAAAATCCTTGTCTTGCATATTTGCGTTTGTTTTCCTTAGTATAAAATAATGGACACATCTTCATACTTTTCATTCGCTCTGCTTCACATAAGTAATCCACTTTTTGACCAAATACTTTCTCTGCCTTGGACAACATCAATGACAAATAATGTTTAGCACTGAATAAAGCACATCTACCATCAACAATACTATTATGAATTCTGCAAACATCATAAGTCCAGCAATCAGAGAACTTTCTATAATTGGGCCTTTCAAAATTATCAGGTATTGTTTCAACATTATTGTGACATTTCTTTAGGAATTCCACTTTTTCTCCACCCTTTGTATATACTCTATCATAGTTTTTGAGACAAGCTTTCATTAGATCATCAGAATAATCTATTTCACCCAATTCCCATTTTATCTTGTGATGATAAAACTCCAACAAACATACATCTTGATAGGTTCTCTATGGTAGCTGTGATTTTGGAAATGGTGGTTTGAAATGTAATATAACATAAGTATCTTTAGGATCAATCATTGCAAATTCTTTTAATATGAATTGATTATTCTCATCTTTGAATCCATGAAACCTATCACCCCTTTCAGTCACCCCTTTTTACTGGTATGACAGCGCAACCTTTTTCATATGAATCCCAGTCAGTTCAAGAAGGCATGTAAGCGGCTCCACCCAATGTGACACCTATTTTTCCCATGCTAGACCTCATCAACTTACATAGAGTACCATATTTAGTAGATGACTTCCTTTCATTCTTAGCTCTGTTATCATTTATCTCATTATTGGAATGTTATTTGTATTTTCTTGATTCCCCTATCATTATTTTCTCATATTGTAAATGGTTTCTAGTACAGTATAATAATAGTATAGTATCTAGCATTTAGTATATTAAGTTTTCAGTATATTTAGATTATCATCACATTTTTTTCTCTTCACAAATATGAAATAGTTTTCTCCTTATGTCTTTCTCTCGATTTTTAAGTTTTTTTTTTGTAAAGTGCTCATTGTAATTTTTTTGATTGGGGAGCAATTTTTGGGTTTTCCCGTATGCTCCCATATTGTTGTAAATAAATAAATAAATAAGATAAATAAATAAAGCTTCAATACCTTTGGAATAGCAGACTACCTTAGGTGGGAAGTGGTTGATAGTGGGCATGTCCTTGGGACTATGACTATGATGAGGGGGAACTGGTTTAGCTCTTGAGGGAACTGGTTTAGCTCCCCTCCCCCTCTGGTGGAGGGGGGGGGTTGCCGCTCAGAGCTGGTCCCCTTGGGGGGGGGGGTGGCCTTGGCGCTGGTCCCCAGGTCCTGGGGGCAAGGCCACGCCCCTGTTTGGATATGCTGTTCCTGTAATAACCCACTACTGTAGCCTGAATTTGTTCAAGTGCTTCTCATATTTCATTGTTGGTGGGCTGCCATCCTCCTTGAGTTGAGGCATGATGATTCTAGCAGTCTGGTTGTTGGCACAGTACTCCTCGTGATCTTTCATCCTCTGTTCCCCATTATTGTTGATGGTATAGTGTGTAAAGCACCTACGACAAATGATTATGCGTTGTGTGTTTTTAGTGAGCTGAAATCTTACAAGTTTTTCATTAACAGTAATTGCTGTTAAGATCTCCCTCTTCTTCTTCTTCATGAGTGGTGGTGGTGACTTCACTGATGTCCTGAGTGGTGGTAGCTTCACTGCTGTCCTGAGTGGTGGTGGTGGCTTCACTACCATCATTGTCATGGAGGATTAGTAGATCGAAATGATCCTCCTTCATTTCTTTTGCAACACGTCTTGAATAAATTATACACTTGGAATCAAGACCATATATATTGACTGTTACACATGGATCATCTTTCTCAAACCGATCAATTTGGTTGATGGTTGTGGAAAAAGATATTCTGTTGAAATTATATTTTCCAACAAACTGATTATACCTATCATTGATTCATTGGGGATCACGCCCCTCAACATGTTTGGCAAGGATTGCCCACTTAAAACATTGTTAATCATAATTCTTGTGGTTTATGATGGCTTTTCTTGCTGCAATTTTGGCCGGCAGTTCAATGTAGGAGGATCCTCAGAGCAGTTTGTGCTTGCTTATGCAGATGAGGAGACCATCGATGATGAGGTGGCTCCATCCACTAGAGTTGCCCTCAAACTTGGCCTCTTCTTCCAACAGCTTCTTGCATGCCTCCTTGATAATTTCAGCTAGATCGTTGACATTGATTATGGAATAATTGGGTGTTTTGAATGCAACATTCTGGAATTCTTTCTGCTTGATGAGCAGACTTGATGAAGACTTAATGTCTTCTCATCAAGGTGGCTGCGTTGGTATGTAGCCTCCAACACTAGGTTGACCTTGATTGGTCCATTTGTTTGAAACTCCTGGCCTATGACATCAACAATCTTTGACTGCAAGCTGTTTAGCAGAGAGTAGAAGTCCGTTGCTTCATTTGGTAAAGAGATGTTGTAGAACAGTGTCCGAAGGTTGTTGTTGAATGTCTTCTCTAAGGTACAAAACTCTCCTGATGAGCTGCTGGTCTCAGTCAGCTTTCAGAAGCCGAAGCGAATAGACGTGTTTTGTGAAATTCATGTAATTATTCTAAAAGTATACCATCAAACTGTTGTGTCAGTGAAAACGGCATTGCTGAATTGAGTGAGTGTGTGTGTGTGTGTGCGCGCGCGCGTTGGCAGCAACTATGACTGTAGCCGAGTTCGGATATTGCTGCTTCAGAGAGTGCTGAATCGGTAATTCTATTGTGAGAACTGAACTATCGTAACTATGAACGGTGACGATAATACGACTATTATTACTATAACTGAACAAAATAAACCTGTCTCCTACAAGGTTCGAACTGATAAAATTCAATCAGAATGCGAAAAATTTTTATTTAAAGCTTGGAACGAAGCTAATACAAAATTCCAGCAATCAGAAAAAATAAGTTCTCAACTTAAAATTCAACTTGAACAGCTTCAAACTAGATTATCAGCGTTAGAGACTAAATCTAAGAATGGAGAAAAAAATACGGACAATTATCATACCGATGAAGAAGAATTATCTACTGAAACAGAATGGATTTGTCAAAAGCAAAGAAAGAGGAAGAGAGAACAATCTGACTCACCTCCAACACAATCATCCAATGAGCAGAAAGTGAGTTCACGTAGAGAAACTGAACTAAAAGAGAATGCTGAACCAAAAAAAAACTCCTAATATCAAACAAGTTAAGAGACCTCCTCCAATAATACTCTACAACATCCAAGACTATCAATTAGTGTATAAGATTTTGAATGAAAAAATAAAAGACTCTTATAAGATCACACTATTGAATAATGGTAGCTTAAAACTCAACGTTGAATCTGAGGATAATTATAGACTAGCTACATCATTGCTGAATGACAAAAAAATGAATTGGTCTTTGTTTGAAAACAAGCAAACGAGACCCATTAGAGTAATAGTGAAGAAGTTGCACAGCACTTGCAATCCACAGGAAATAAAAGAGGAACTTCAGGAAAAAGGATTTAAAATTTTGGACGTGGTAAACATTCTTAAATGGAAAACAAAAGAACCACTCCCAATATTCATGTTAACTTTCGAAAACACAGAGAGCATAAATAGAATTTATGAAATATGTGTAATTATGGGTATGAAGGTTGAAGTAGTCCCCCTGAAAAAATCGAAATTTCTACCACAATGTAAAAATTGTCAAACCTGGGGACACACTAAAAAATACTGCCAGAAGGAGCCTAGGTGCGTAAAATGCGCTGGTCCCCACATCACTATCAACTGTACTAAGAGTTAAGAAGTTAAGCCTAAATGCTACAATTGTGGGATGGAGCACCCTGCTAATTATAGAGGATGTTTTGTAGCACAAGAGTTGCAGGCACTTCGAAATAAGAAAAAGGCAATAACATCTATTTCGTCAGTCAACAAAAGAAACGATCCTATTGTGCCACAGAGAGCTGTAATAAATGACAGTAGAGTTAAGGAGAACCAGAGTTATGCTGATAAGCTGAAAAATAAAGTACCTATCAACAGTAACGAAAAGTCAAGTCTTCAAGATTACAACTTGAGTAAAGATTTGGAACTGAGCATTACAACTCAACTTAAATTGATTCTTGAGAAACTAGTTGTGCAAGAAGGCCTGAATAAATCAATTTTAAGTAGGTTAGAAAAACTGGAAAATATTTCAGTTCCAGAAGTCATTCACAAGAAGCATGGAAAATAGATTCAAAATTATGACTTGGAATGCTAATGGATTACTACAGCACAAAGATGATCTATTAGCAATTCTAATTGCCTGTCTCATTTCCGAAACTCATTTCACCAAAGAATCCTACTTTAAAATTAGAGGGTACAAAATGTATCATGCTATACATCCCAACAACAGCGCTAGAGGCGGAAGTGTGGTTATTGTAAGAGAAGAACTAAACCATCACGAGTTCAAGAAGATAGAATTGCAGGAGTTCCAGTCGATTTCAATCAAAGTCAAACTTATTGGTAGACCATCTGGTACGATCACAATTGGAGCCGTCTACTGTCCACCATGATCTAATTTGAAGAAGGTAGAATATATTGATTTCCTAAGCAACTTCACAGGGAAATTTATCATCGGAGGAGACTTCAATTCAAAGAATACACAATGGGGGTCCTGACTGACCACTACTAAAGGAAAGGAGCTATTACTGGCTGTTAATGAATACCACTGCGATGTTCACTCAACAAGGAAACCAACTTACTGGCCAACAGACAAAACAAAAATTCCAGACCTGATAGATTTACACATCTGATATACCTCAACCTGAAAACGTTACAGTAGCAACATTTGCTGATGACACAGCAGCTTTATCAGTTGGTGAAACTGTTGAAGTTTCTACAGAGAAATTGCAGGTGGCAGTCAACAGAATCAATGTTTGGACAAAACACTGGCTTATAAAATGAAGCAAAATCAGTTCAAGTCAACTTTACAAACAGAAGAGTTCAATATATCACCTTAACACTCAATGGGAATATTGTACCCTACTCCAACACTGCAAAGTATCTAGGCATGACGCTGGATGCCAAGCTCAGATGGGAGGAGCATGTGAAGAAGAAAAGAGAACAACTTGGCATAAAATTCAAGAAAATGTACTGGCTACTTGGGAGGACATCAAAGTTGTCAAATTATAACAAATTGCTTCTCTACGAGCAGATTCTCAAGCCGGTGTGGACCTACAGAATTCAACTCTGGGGCTGCACCCGACCATCCAATATCGACATCATCCAGCGCTTCCAGAACAAAGTACTCAGAAGTTGTGTAGACGCTCCTTGGTACATCAGGAACTCTGATCTCCACCGCGACCTGGGAGTGGCGACAGTCATCAGTGAAATCCAAAGATTTGCAGAAAAACATGAGAAAAGACTTCATCAACATGTGAACGTGGAAGCAATCCAGCTGCTCAACGTGCATGGAGTAAGAAGACTGCAATGCAGAAAGCCACATGAATTAGTTTAGTGCTAAAGTGTTCAATTGGAAGTGCAAAGGCAGAATACTGTATCCTTTTATGCTAAAAATAATCTTTATTTAATCCTTGACCAATATAGAAGGCTTAACCAATGGGTTTTACCTTCACAAACAATATTCTTATCAATTTATTTCAAAATAGAATAGCTTATTAGTCTTTAACTAGGTGCTTTAAAAATCAAGAAAAAAAAGAGCTGCTGGTCTGCTGACATCTGGTAGTTTTATTCATCTGTAACATACATACAAGCAGATTAATAATAATGATAAAACACAATGACTAGAATCTAGAGTGATAGGTCCTCCCTTATCTAGTTATCTAGAGTAACATGTCCCCCATGCTCATCTTAATGTAGAACAATATGCCCCCCTTATCTAGAGTGACATGGAAGCCTCTCACTTGAGCAATCCCCATGAACATGTCCATGAACATCCCCATGAGCAGTCCCCATGAACATCTTGGGCTAGATATGTCTCCATGGACATCTTGATCTGGAGTGATAGGCCCCTCATGAACATCTTGATCTAGAGTGATAGGTCCCTCATGAACACATTGATCTAGAGTGACACAGGTCTCCATGACCATCTTAATATAGAGTGATAGAGCCCGTGGGCATAGAATAGAATAGAAAAATCTTTATTCATCAGACATGTACAAATACATATGAATAGCGTCAGTTTGAAATTACATATAAGTCTTAACTTACTATAGTTGTTACACGAATAAAATTCAAAATAAATCAATGATTGCTGTTGTCAAACTCCTGCAAAGAATACAGAGATAAGCTCACCAAATATTCCTTCAGATTCTTACCAAATATTTTGATATCTTCAATTAACTTTAAATTGCCTGGTAAATCGATAAAAAACTTTCTTCCTTTGAAAATTGTTTTTTTTTTTCAAAAAGATCCAATCTGTCTCTCAATAATTAGGCCAAAACGGGTATTATAGTTGTGAGTCTGATTTCTTAACTCTAATACATTGGACTGCTTCCTGAAAAACATGATCACATCAATGAATACATATTGACCATAAATTGTTAAAATCCCAAGTTGAGAGAACAGTAGTCTTATTGAGTCGCTTCTTCTGAGGTTAAACATTATTCTAATTGCCTGCTTCTGTTGTTCAAGAATTTTATCCAAATTTCTTCTACTTGTACTGCCATATATGCACAGGCCATATGCCAAATGTGCATGTATTACAGCATAGTATACTGACTTTGGTGTTTGGATACTACACACGTTGGACATTTGTCTCAGAGCATAAAGACCAGGAGATATCTTTTTTATGACATGGCATACATGACTATCCCACGAGAGATTGCTATCCAATAACAGGCCCAAGAATTTCATACTATTTATAGTTTCTCAAATTTCCCCATTTATAGCTAAATTTGAACACACTGACTGGTTCCTACTCTGTCTTGTTGAAAATGGAACAACTTTAGATTTGCTTGTATTCAGGACAAGATTATAGCCATTCAAGTAATCATTAATTGCGGATAGGCATATAGTGGATGAGAGCTCCACCTCCTCAACTGATTTTCCAGAGAAAATTATATTTGAATCATCCGCATAAAGACAAACTGAAGCTTGATCGTGGACCATGTCAGGCATACCTGTGATGTAGAACAGGAATAGCAATGGACCCAATATGGAGCCTTGAGGAACCCCATACTTTGAAAATCTCAGTTCAGAGCGATAAATATGATTTTGTGACTCTTTTGAATACTCTAATTCAACAAATTGTTGTCTGCCTTCCAAGTAGGACGAAAACCAAGATTGCTCCTTACCATCCACTCCCATAGTTTACAATTTTTGCAACAGAACACTGTCAAATGCTCGACTCAAATCTAAAAATGTGCCAATAACTTTTCCCCCCTTGTCAATAGCATCAATGACAGTGTTTATCAAATCCACTGCTGCAGTAATGGTCGATTTTTTTGAACAGAAACCATGCTGTTCTTTGTCTAGTATCTTATTGGTTACTAAATAATCCATCAACTGAATGTATACAACACGTTCATATATTTTCGAAAAAACGGATAATAGAGCTACTGGTCTGTGACACGCCAGATTTTTGATATCACCTTTTTTAAATATTGGTATCACTTTAGCTGTTTTCAATCTATTAGGAAAATGTCCTGAAATTAATGAGGAATTCATTATATGTGTTAAGGGTCTAATTATTGCTGGCAAAATCAGTTTAACAATAGTCATTGGTATATCATCAGGTCCAGTAGAAGACCCAAGTAAGTTATAATACTTGAAAGAGCGAATGAGTTGAAGCAAAATCAGTTCAAGTCAACTTTACAAACAGAAGAGTTCAATATATCACCTTAACACTCAATGGGAATATTGTACCCTACTCCAACACTGCAAAGTATCTAGGCATGACGCTGGATGCCAAGCTTAGATGGGAGGAGCATGTGAAGAAGAAAAGAGAACAACTTGGCATAAAATTCAAGAAAATGTACTGGCTACTTGGGAGGACATCAAAGTTGTCAAATTATAACAAATTGCTTCTCTACGAGCAGATTCTCAAGCCGGTGTGGACCTACAGAATTCAACTCTGGGGCTGCACCCGACCATCCAATATCGACATCATCCAGCGCTTCCAGAACAAAGTACTCAGAAGTTGTGTAGACGCTCCTTGGTACATCTCCACCGCGACCTGGGAGTGGCGACAGTCATCAGTGAAATCCAAAGATTTGCAGAAAAACATGAGAAAAGACTTCATCAACATGTGAACGTGGAAGCAATCCAGCTGCTCAACGTGCATGGAGTAAGAAGACTGCAATGCAGAAAGCCACATGAATTAGTTTAGTGCTAAAGTGTTCAATTGGAAGTGCAAAGGCAGAATACTGTATCCTTTTATGCTAAAAATAATCTTTATTTAATCCTTGACCAATATAGAAGGCTTAACCAATGGGTTTTACCTTCACAAACAATATTCTTATCAATTTATTTCAAAATAGAATAGCTTATTAGTCTTTAACTAGGTGCTTTAAAAATCAAGAAAAAAAAAGAGCTGCTGGTCTGCTGACATCTGGTAGTTTTATTCATCTGTAACATACATACAAGCAGATTAATAATAATGATAAAACACAATGACTAGAATCTAGAGTGATAGGTCCTCCCTTATCTAGTTATCTAGAGTAACATGTCCCCCATGCTCATCTTAATGTAGAGCAATATGCCCCCCTTATCTAGAGTGACATGGAAGCCTCTCACTTGAGCAATAAGTCCCCATGAACATCTTGGGCTAGAGTGATATGTCTCCATGGACATCTTGATCTGGAGTGATAGGCCCCTCATGAACATCTTGATCTAGAGTGATAGGTCCCTCATGAACACATTGATCTAGAGTGACACAGGTCTCCATGACCATCTTAATATAGAGTGATAGAGCCCGTGGGCATAGAATAGAATAGAAAAATCTTTATTCATCAGACATGTACAAATACATATGAATAGCGTCAGTTTGAAATTACATATAAGTCTTAACTTACTATAGTTGTTACACGAATAAAATTCAAAATAAATCAATGATTGCTGTTGTCAAACTCCTGCAAAGAATACAGAGATAAGCTCACCAAATATTCCTTCAGATTCTTACCAAATATTTTGATATCTTCAATTAACTTTAAATTGCCTGGTAAATCGATAAAAAACTTTCTTCCTTTGAAAATTGTTTTTTTTTTTCAAAAAGATCCAATCTGTCTCTCAATAATTAGGCCAAAACGGGTATTATAGTTGTGAGTCTGATTTCTTAACTCTAATACATTGGACTGCTTCCTGAAAAACATGATCACATCAATGAATACATATTGACCATAAATTGTTAAAATCCCAAGTTGAGAGAACAGTAGTCTTATTGAGTCGCTTCTTCTGAGGTTAAACATTATTCTAATTGCCTGCTTCTGTTGTTCAAGAATTTTATCCAAATTTCTTCTACTTGTACTGCCATATATGCACAGGCCATATGCCAAATGTGCATGTATTACAGCATAGTATACTGACTTTGGTGTTTGGATACTACACACGTTGGACATTTGTCTCAGAGCATAAAGACCAGGAGATATCTTTTTTATGACATGGCATACATGACTATCCCACGAGAGATTGCTATCCAATAACAGGCCCAAGAATTTCATACTATTTATAGTTTCTCAAATTTCCCCATTTATAGCTAAATTTGAACACACTGACTGGTTCCTACTCTGTCTTGTTGAAAATGGAACAACTTTAGATTTGCTTGTATTCAGGACAAGATTATAGCCATTCAAGTAATCATTAATTGCGGATAGGCATATAGTGGATGAGAGCTCCACCTCCTCAACTGATTTTCCAGAGAAAATTATATTTGAATCATCCGCATAAAGACAAACTGAAGCTTGATCGTGGACCATGTCAGGCATACCTGTGATGTAGAACAGGAATAGCAATGGACCCAATATGGAGCCTTGAGGAACCCCATACTTTGAAAATCTCAGTTCAGAGCGATAAATATGATTTTGTGACTCTTTTGAATACTCTAATTCAACAAATTGTTGTCTGCCTTCCAAGTAGGACGAAAACCAAGATTGCTCCTTACCATCCACTCCCATAGTTTACAATTTTTGCAACAGAACACTGTCAAATGCTCGACTCAAATCTAAAAATGTGCCAATAACTTTTCCCCCCCTTGTCAATAGCATCAATGACAGTGTTTATCAAATCCACTGCTGCAGTAATGGTCGATTTTTTTGAACAGAAACCATGCTGTTCTTTGTCTAGTATCTTATTGGTTACTAAATAATCCATCAACTGAATGTATACAACACGTTCATATATTTTCGAAAAAACGGATAATAGAGCTACTGGTCTGTGACACGCCAGATTTTTGATATCACCTTTTTTAAATATTGGTATCACTTTAGCTGTTTTCAATCTATTAGGAAAATGTCCTGAAATTAATGAGGAATTCATTATATGTGTTAAGGGTCTAATTATTGCTGGCAAAATCAGTTTAACAATAGTCATTGGTATATCATCAGGTCCAGTAGAAGACCCAAGTAAGTTATAATACTTGAAAGAGCGAATGAGTTGAAGAAAAACTGGGTTTTCGAAAATGCATCACTTTACAACATAAATATCTCGATAAGTATCATATTTATCGAAAACCTCTACCGAACAAAGCTTGTAGGAAATTGATTAAGCTTCATTTTTATGCAGTTTATTATGTCAATAGAACACATTGTTTCCAAGATATGAGCATGTAAGTAATAAGTGGAAAATACAACTTTCTAACCACCCTCATCCCTTCAGCACATGATGTAGGGGTTGGGATTTTTGATATGCTCACTTCCAAACTAGTCTCAACAAAGCTGCAAAGTCGAAAATTGTGTTCCAAACATTCCCTCCAAATTTCATTGTCAACTGATCTTTTGTTTCTGAACAGAAAATTTCACTCTCAACACTAAAACTGCTGCAACAGTTGTAGGGAAATGCGTCAAATAGTGAAAATATACATCAAATTGAAGATAATTTGATGCTCTATCAGCTCATAATCAGCACGGAGTTTTTACTTTCCTTGCCCTACTACCATAGGTAAGGAAAGTATTGCTTTCCAAAAAAAATTAAGGTACTCCAATTTCAAGTTTTCTATACGTTTCAAGGTCCCCTGAGTCCAAAAACATGATTTTTGGGTGTTGGTCTGTGTGTGTGTGTGTGTGTGTGTGTGTGTGTGTGTGTGTGTGTGTGTGTATGTGTGTGTGTTTGTGTATGTGTATGTGTGTGTGTGTGTAATTGTGTATGTCTGTGAACACGATAACTCCATTCCTAATTAACTGATTGACTTGAAATTTTAAACTTGAGGTCCTTATACCATGAGGATCCGACAATAAGAAATTCAATAAAATTCAATTCAAGATGGCAGAAAAAATGGCGGATAATTACTAAAAAACCATGTTTTTCACATTTTTCTCGAAAACTGCTCTAACAATTTTCTTCAAATTTATACCATGGATAGCTATTCATAAGCCCTATTAATTGACATGAGTCTCATTTCTGGGAAATTTCAGGAGCTCCGTAATATTCTTGAGAAAAATGGCGGATAATGACTAAAAAATCATGTTTTTCACGGTTTTCTCGAAAATGGCTCTAACGATTCCCTTCAAATTTATACCATGGATAGCTATCTATAAGCCCTATCAACTGGCATGAGTCTCATTTCTGGGAAAATTCCAGGAGTTCCTTAATATTCTTGAGAAAAATGGTGGATAATTACTAAAAATCCTGGTTTTTCATGGTTTTCTTGAAAACGGCTCTAACGATTTTCTTCAAATTCATACCATGGATAGATATTCATAGGCACTATCAACTGGCATGAGTCATTTCTGGGAAAATTCCATGAGCTCTGTGATATTCTTGAGAAAAATGGCGGATAATGACTATTAAACCATGTTTTTCACAGTTTTCTCGAAAACGGCTCTAACGATTTCCTTCAAATTTATACCATGGACAGCTATTTATAAGCCCTATCAAATGACATGAGATTTCTGTCTGGGAAAATTGCAGGAGCTCCGTAATATTCTTGAGAAAAATGGCGGATAATTACTAAAAAACCATGTTTTTCAAGATTTTATCAAAAATAACTTGACCGATTTTTTCCAAATTCATACTCTGTTATTCATCAGCTCTATCAACTGGCATGAGTCTTCTTTCTGGGAATCCAATGGGGGTCCACCTCATCCTTGGGAAATCGACTTAGTAACCTTCTCGTGCATGAGGTAGGTAGGTAGCGCAGTTCATAAAAATAACACATAGTCGAGATATTTCATCTGTAGAACAGCTGTTTTGACGACTTTAAAAAAATGACAACTAAAAAAATCATCGAATTTCACAATTCACACAAAGAAAAAGTACTCTGAAAACGATTATATATACACATATACAGATCGTAGTCTCAAATATGAGCAAGGAAAGTTGTGTGAGTGTACCACACCAGATTTTTTCATCAATCATTCGAAAATTATAAGGCCGAAAAGATGAAATAAATGGAGGCAGAAATGTTTTCTCAAAAAATGTCTCACTTTCAAGAGCGGATATCTCAGAAACTATGAGAGATATCGTAAAAATCTAGAGGACAAAACTTGTTGGTAATTTAGTAAGCTTCAATTTCGCACAGAATACAAATGCCCATAAGATGCATAGGTCCTGAGATATATGCGAAAAATTAAAAAACGGTTCTTTCAAACCACCCCCACCCCTTTAGCAACAGGGTGTAGGGGTGAGGACTTTTGATATGTTAATCCTCTTACTATCCTTAAAAGAGCTGTGAAATTTGAAATTGTGTTCCTAACTTTTCCCTCTATAATCTTTCGTTGACTGGACTATAGGCAGATTCAAAGAAATGTGCGACTCACAAAATAACAGCTTACAGTACAGTAAAGATCTGGCTATTGTCAAGTGTTAAAAGATAAACAGTTCGATTCACCGGCTTCAAGAAGCGTTATGTCAAACAATGGAACAGGAGCACAAGCGAAAGAGGGAAAGAGCCAGAGCGCGAGAGACAAAGAGAAACATAAGTCAAAGTTCAAAAGCAGGTTAAATGAGAACTCGAAGCCTTATCTGATATTCGTCGATAGTTAATTGTTGCCAGCTATAAGCGAAGAAAGTATGAAATGTTATCAACTCCACAAAACTTACGAACACTGTATCACACATCTGCTACGAAATTTCGCGATTTTGACTAGTGAACTTGAAAGATGAACCTTAGCTCTACAAAACGCACTAATTTACTTCACAAAACGCTGAGAAAAACCCTGTACAAAACCAAAACTATTTACGGATCAAAACAAACATCGACTGGTCTGATCTACTCCAATCAAACCATCTACTCTAATCAAGCATCCTGATCTAGAGTGATAGGTCCTCCATGGAGGCCTATATTCATGCTATTTACTCTATATGATTGAAACCAATAATATTTTATCCATCAATCACTATCCTAAATCTAGGTTAAACTCAGAAATTTAGAATGACTAAAATCAAAATTCAAATTTAGGTTGGGTTAGGTCAGCAGAAGTTACTAGTAACTTCAACATACCTAACCTAGCCAAAATTTATTCAACTTCTAGAAATATACTCTATACACAATTGTTGAGAAGAAACATATAAAAGTTCTACAAAAAATATAAGCTTAATATTAAAACAACATGATAAACACTTGTACTTACTTTGCTTTTCACTGTGATGAACTCCAACTGATGGCTTGAATTTAACTTCTTCAAGAAACTGCGTCGTAATGTGCACAACTACGCTGTTTGCATTCGAAAGATCTCTCCTGGCTGAACAGCTCCCTTATATACACCAGACGCTCCCCACCACATTCCATCAACTCTAGATTTATATACCAAGTCCATAGAATGAGGAATAATTTTTTTAAATAAATTTCTAGTGAATAATATTTGCATAAAATGGAAGAGGAATAGTATGATTTAATGTGAGAAAGAATCGAATATCAAATATGGATATTAGTAGAAAGTGATCAGATAGAAAGATAAATAATCATTTGAACATGCTAGATAGCTAGTGGAAAAATCACAGGGAAAATAATGATAATAATAGGGTAGAAGAGAAGAGAAAGAAGGAATGTGCACAATTGAGAAGAGCTTATGAAACTGAACTATAGGATAAGAAATAGAACATTGTATTGTGATCTTGAATTTATCAAGGAAAGAAGAAGAAAAGAAAAATAAGAAGAATAGAAATGAATAATAATCATCTTCGCAAAAATCACAACAGTTATAATAAATGTAATAATTACAACAATATTCTAGTAATCATAATAACTATAAGATTAAGAAGAGAAATGAGAAAGAAAAATAAGAAGTAGAGGAGACTATTGAGAAAGTGCTAGATTATTTTATATGAGTTTTAAATAGGATTGAACGTTGAAGTATGAAAAATATTATATAGTATTAGAAGTATGATTAACTATTGGGTGTTGCAATAATGATAAAAGTAGTAAATTCAGTACTGTAATATTTTAGTGATGAATGTCTAAGATAATGTTAAATGAAACACAGCCCCTATATGAGCATATGAACAGACTACCCACCCTTCTGTTCTATTAATAACTCTTCACACATTAGCTTCTATTGTTTGAGCTGTGGCAATAGTAGATGATATCATCATTTACACCTAATATAGAAGAGATTACTATCTATACCTATATATTATTACATATGTTAACATATCTATAACATATGTTAATCATCCAATTTATTTGAAATTCAGCATTTTGAAGATGATTAATATTATGGAAATAATTTTGGTTAGAGATGTAATTATTAGTAAGAATAGAGATAATGATTTTCTTAGTACCCTCTGGAGTATAGTAGTTGATGCATTGAACATAGTTTCGGGAATTAATATCAAGATAAATCATTAATCAGTATTAACAAATGTGGATTTCCTTAATTTGAAATAATTGCCGTACATACAATCATAGATAGCAGTGAAAAGATTCATTTATAGAACAGAGAGCCAGCTCATAAAGAATGCCAAGGTATATCTACTGTGAAATTTATATTAATATGATTTTCCTATTATTGTAGTGAAAGGCACCCTAGTCAATCGAATGCTGAAATGATTAAGTTTACCTTTAGATTTAGGAGGTTGGTCATCCTCTCGACTGTGTGGACCACTGGACCCTCTTGGATCCTCCCTTGCTATACAGATCTTGATCCTCCCATCAGATGACCAGACATTCTTATGTCCATGACAATTGGCCGCAGTGTTGAGTATCTTGAGACGCTCTGCAGTCAGATCCTTGAGAATGGTGATGCCAGAACCCTTCAGCTTCAACATCGAAGATCATCTTCCTGGTTTGGTAGCTGCAGAATTGAACTATGATGGGTCGGTCCTTAGGTTTTGCTTGCCCTTGTTGAGGTGGTTGACGCCTTCCAATGTGATGCGAGCGGTTGACATTCACCAGAGTCACAGGTACGTTCAGCTTCTTGTTGAAGACATCAAGCACCAGCAGGTCCGTGTATTCTTTGTTGCTCTCCAGGATCCCAAAAATATGTATTGAATGTTGGCGCCCATATTGCTTGAGGTCGTCGACCTTCAGGTGACAAGACACCTCCAGCTCACGAATTCTATCATGCAGCTGCTTGTTCTCCTCCTTCAATGCCTGAAGTTCCTCGAAAATAGACTTCACAGCCATTGAGATGGCATTATGTACAGATTCTTCAATCTGCTGTCAAATAATGTGGAGGGTCTCTTCAGACAATGATCCAGAAATAGCTGGAGAAGGCCCTGTCTTCAGAGCGTTGACCTCATTATTTGGCATGCCTCTGTTTGGTTGAACCATAGTGTACCATTAGGTGGATTCACACTTTTACAGGCGAGAAGGTAGACTGAAGAATTAGGAATGTTTTTCCAAGATAAATAGAAAGAGTGTGAGTTAATCAAAAATATAATTTCACTATTGAATTTAGCTCAAGAAACTGAATAATTTGATGTGTAATTTGTAGTGAATTGAACTGTTGAACCCTACAAAATATCTATTAGAAGACAGAGCCGAACTATCACACGTTTACTCACTTGACATAACCAAGAGAGAGAGGATGGAGATTTGGCAATCTCTGATGGAGATTTGGCAATCTCTGATGGAGATTTGGCAATAAGAACAATATAATCTGCAAAACGTAAGTGATTCAGGTAATTTCCTTGGATATGCAAACCATTATCTATCCCATTTGAGATTACTAGAACATTTTTCTAGAGTGGCATTGAATAGAGACGGCGAGAGTGAGCCCCCTGTTCTACACCTTTCTGCATGCTCAATAATTCTCCTGGTGAATCTGATACCACTTGTGCTGCACTATTCCCATGTATGTACTTGATTACATTTGAGAAGGTTGCTGGAATCATTTCGAGTGATGAGAAAAGAGGAATGCATGCTTCAAACTATCAAAAGCCTTTTTAAAATCAATAAAGTCTCAGTAGACAGACACCTATATCAAATTCTTCGCAATTTTTCCATGAGTTGGCTGACTGCTTGAAGATGGTCTATTGTCGAGAATCTACTTTGAGTTCCCGCCTGCTCGACCAGTTGGCACTCATTCAAGATTGGTTGCAGCATATATTGTAAATGAAATGCTAGTAGATTGTAGATGAAATGCTTATTGGTTGATAATTATTGTTGATGTTGTATTGATCTCCTTTCTTGAACAATAAATGATGTCTGATGTTTTCCACTGCAAAGCTTCTGAATGTTCACTGATAATTCTATTAAACAGCTTGACTACTGTCTCTGGAGAGATAGAGTACAGTACTTCCAGCATCTTGTTTGTTATCCTATTTGTTATCCTGCCATAGTATTGTTCTTCAAAGTATTTACCACTGCCTGTATCCTGCCATAGTATTGTTCTTCAAAGTATTTACCACTGCCTGGAGATCTATTTTTTCAATTGGTGGTACTTCTTCCTGCTCATTATTCTGCTCTAATACAACAGCGCTCTCAGATGTGTCCCGATATAGATCTCTGAAGTATTCAGTAGCATTTTCAGAAATACCTTTCATATTCCTTACTATCCTGCCTTGTCTGTCTTTCACTCCAACTTTTCATTCTTTGCCATCAAACAATAGTTTCCTTAATTTCTTCAATGATCCATTGTTATCCAATACATTTTTCATCAGACTGTCTTTGAATTTTTTAATATCCTTCCTGATATGGTATCTTGTTAATTTGCGAAGCATATTAAATTCAATTCTTTCTTGGAAACTCTTGTTCTTTTTCTTTTTCAAATTTGTCTTGTTCATTTGCTTTGAAAATATTTCCAACTAATTCCTCTTCCCATTCTCTTCTTGGCCTTCTTCTTAAGCAATGGAAGAAGAACTACAATAAATTCCAATTATCAATTCAATGCTAATAATAAAATTATTTAGGTCACTTAACCTTAAAAATTTCTTCATTAGACATTGAAAAATGTTGTATAATATTGTGGTATTTTATTTTGTATATGATTTCTGGCATATGACCGCCACGGCTGGCTTGGATGTAGTACAATATAAACGCCTAATTTTCTATTACTTTTCTCAATATGTGTGTCCGTATATTGGCAATAACACTGCGAATGTTGTCTTCCAAATGGTCAAACGTTTGTGGCTTATCCGCATAGACCAATGACTTAACATAGCCCCACAGAAAGTGGTTTAGCGGTGTTTAATCACAAGATCTTGGATGCCAATTTACAGGTCCAAAACGTGAAATTAGGCGGGCACCAAATGTGTCTTTCAATAAATCGAGCTGTGTGACATGTTAATCTGTCTTGTTAGAACCACAGCTCCTCGATATCATAGTTGTTCAATTCAGGAATGAAAAGGTTAGTAATCTTCAATAAAGCGGATAGACACTTATCCAATTCCTGTGCTCGATGGCGGCTGGACTCATTCAGCTCTTCCTCAATGCTACCACAGAATTACAATTATAGGAGTTTTCTCTGATGCTACGCTCTACAATAGCAATAGCTTCTGTTCACACCGTACGGCATCTCTGGGGATGCCAGCTATCAATAAGAGTGTAACGTGGTGCAAAAACGTTACATGCTTAATCGAATTAACTGCTCTGATGGACGATTTTGATAAAACGGATGTAGGTCGCGATATGTATTCTGCATAGAACCATTATTTTCGAAACAGAATTGCACTATTTGCTAGAATTGTTCGGGGATGAGTTTTTTCATGATCAATTGCCAAACAAGACCAATAATAAATCACTTAACAACTTTTAAATCAGTCGCCATCTATGTAACACCCGTTACATACATGTATTCTAGAGGTGCATTGATGTTCACCAAAGTTCCTTTATAGTATTCTCCTATCCTATACTATTAAACGAGCAATTTCTGTTTATAAGTTTAGATGCTTAGAAGTTTATATATATGTATGTGACCGGATCTCGAAAACGGCTTTAACAATTCTCAAGAAATTTGGAACAAAGTAGGTTTATGATATGAAAATTCGATTGCACTAGGTCTCAACCCTGAGACAACTTGCTGAAGGACATTAAAATGATGAATATGTCCTTGGAAGAATAGCTGGAAATTTTGTCATTTGTCAATACCTTAATGGAAGTGAGTGAGCGAGTGAATGTGTGGGTTATTCCTCAGCTGATCTCACAAGAAGAATAATCCAGCAAGAAAAACTTATTTCTCTCTTTTTAGAAAACATGTTTACACTTCAGAAAGTCCAAAATAGTAACTAGATGCTGTTAGTGTAGAATGGTACATAGTATATTGATCTACATAGTAGATGGTTGGCAGGCCTGGTGTCTGCTAGGTCAGTTCTATTGGAGTGAGCTACGTGAAAATTTTCAGTTTTATTAGTATTACACGTTTATTTATTCATTTGTTCAAGTTTGAGTTGTGTAATAGTTGAGTAGTGATTCAATCAGACAAATGGCATAGTTCTTTTGTGTTTTGTATTACCTGAGTTTGTGACTTGTGTTCATCTCTCAAGATCTAACCTACAATATTGAACATTATTGACTCATCAACAGTGACAGGATCTTATCATTTTATCAGTTGACTCAAACGATGTGCTTTCATGTTTCTGAACTCTCGATTTTCTTCACTTGTCTGTCGTCTGCAAGTTGCCGGTAACTGGTTAACTTAACCTAAAAGCTAGCATTTGAGCGGGAGCCCGAGTCAGCTATAGTTGCAGTCAGCTGTTTTTTGTTTTGTTTTCATCTGACAAATAGAGACATCAACACAACTCTTCTGTGTTATCTTCTGTGCACTGCTCTATTGATCTTCGATTATACTTGTTTTGGTGCTAGATTTTGAATTTAAGATGATGACAATGAACCGAATGACAACACGCCGAATGCGGGAGTGTTTGATCCGGGAAGCGGAATTAGAGTTGAATAATATGAACTGTGATCTTGTTAATGATACGGTGATAGAATTAGCTGTCAATATTAGAGGAACTCTATCAGTGATCTCGAATAAATTCACGAATGATGCCATTATTGACATAATTCCGGATGTTGTTGGAATTCTAAATAAATTGGACACCACAATCTCCTACAATAATGAACTGCTGAATGAACGCACTGACCTTCTGAATAATAATACTGAACTGACTAAGCAAGTAGAGTACGAGAAAAATAAGCGCAAAGAAAACTTTGAGGACTCCTTATTCAATGAGGAAAAGGCTGAGGAGGAAATTCTGTTATTGGAAGCGCGTATAAAAAACTGGAGGCATCTAACACCCATTTAAATGAGGAATTGAATAATAAGAATGAAATAATAAAAATTATTGAAGCCGATAATAATAGCTTATTTTTTAACAGAGACACTATTTTGAACAAAGTAACTTCTAGGAGCAATGATGAATTTATTACGCCAAGAAATACTGCTAAAGTTAGAACCAATTTTACTGAGACTGGAGCTACGGTAAATAACAGATTTGAACTTCTCTCTGAAAACACTAAATCTGCAAGTAATAATAGGCCTACCACTTCTCATAAACTACTGGTCAAGGCTCAAGTTCACATACCTAAAGCGTTGCCCAAGACGTCTCATATTAAAAACACCATCACTGAAACAACCCATACCGGGAAAAAAAGGAGAATGACTATTCTATCGGATAGCCAAGGAAAACATTTGAGTGAATACCTGCAGCATCTGTATGACAGCTTTGAAACCTTCGTTTATACTAAACCTGGCGCTAAATTAAAACATATTCAAGATGGCATGGATTTTGTTAAGGATTTCACCAAAGATGATGCTATTGTTATATTGGCTGGCACAAACAACTTCCATGTAGACGAACCTCATCAGTTAACTGTATTCCAAGGAATAAATGCTCTTTCAAATCTACGGTTGAAATCTAAAATTATTGTATGCAGCGTACCGTACAGATATGACAACCTCAGCCTAAATGAAAACAACTCTTCTCCAACTCCTATCTATCGAGAGTAGTGAGTGAATATGAGGGCGGTCTGCGGCTTTCCTTTTTGGACGTGAATGACTTCCTCCAGCGATCCCACTTCACAAGGCACGGTCTGCATCTCAATCGTCGCGGAAGGCTAATACTAGCCAGGAACTTTGAAGTGTTTGCCAAGCAGAATGCTGCGAGAATTGGTGTGGGTGACCTTGATCTATCAGCGACTACTGGTGGCAGGGCTACAACTGCGGATGAGCTGTGGATCCCTCAATTGCCTGAGTCTCCCTCTATTAACTATCTGGGTTCCTATCCTATCACACCCAATCAAGAGGAAATGGAAAACTGTGACGATGGATGTGGAAACTGTGAAAATGTGCATGATTCCATGTCATCTGAAAAGGACAATAGACTATCTCAGACTTTACCCCTTAGTAATAGTTTGATTGAATTACCAAGATCTTCATCTTTAGTAAATTTTAAAATTAACAATTCAAGTTTTTTATAGATAAACAGCCAGACAAAGCATTTATATCGAATAGTGAGACCCCAAATTATGAACAAGCGTTAAGCATTTATCATCACAATATACGTAGTGCAAGGAATAAGATTGACCACCTGTGTGCTTCTTGGAAAGTCCCTCCAAATATAGTTTGTCTAACAGAGCATTGGATCCATCAGAATGAAAGCTTTATCATACCAAATTACCTATGTGTCTCAAAGGTCAGTAGGTGTCTCAACATGGGCGGAGGTGTTGCTGTTTTTGTTCGTAATAACCTTTCTAACTTGACAGTAACACGTTTGACAGACCTGGAGAATGAATTCAATGATGACAGGTGTTTTGAATGCTGCATAGTTCTGTGTGATATGGCTGAGCGTGGCAAAGCAACAAGTTCTAGTTTTGTCCTCGTTTGCATATATAGATCACCAAGCAATAGTGAAAATGCTTTCATTTCTAGAATGGAGAAACTGTTCTCGAAATTATTTAAAAAATTCAAAAATATATTAGTTACCGGTGATTGGAATATAATTGATTTTTTGAAAAAAATGATCGCAATGTAAGATTATTGAAAGATATATTCTCCTCATTCAACATCCATGAACTTGTCAAAGTACCAACCTGTATCACTCCCAATTCTAAATCATTGTTGGATAATGTTGTTTCTAACATCTCCCATGACTCAATTATTTGTAATCCAGTAAAGAATGATTTATCTGATCACGATGCTCAGTTGACTTTCATTTTGAATACAGACATTGGAAAGCCCAAATACATCTAAAAAAAAACGTTTTTCAAATGAAAATATTTCAAACTTCAATAATCTTTTGCTGCTAGAAGACTGGTCAATTATTTATTATTTGCATGATTTGGATAGACAATGGGAGGTTTTTATAGAAAAGTTGCTCTGTGCTTTCACAATAGCTTTTCCATTGAAGCACACAAAAGTAAGAGAAAACAAAGTAAAAAACAAGAAGTTGAATAAATCATTGAAGAAGCTTGCTGATGATAATGTTGATCTCTCAATTTTAGTGAGCATCACAAATAACCCTGATTTGAAGCAGCTTTTAAAACAGCGACAAATTCAATTCAGACAAATTTTGAACAAGAAAGGAGAATTGATGTGAAAAGAGAAATTAACAGCTCAGAGAATATGCGGCGAGCTGTTTGGAATGTGGTTAGAAGAGAGACTTCCAAAGCAGTGGTCAATAAAGGTGTATCCTCTCTTTTAAAAAATGATACAGTCATCAAGTCAAAAATTCCATTGCCAACATATTAAATAAGTATTTTATAAAATCAGCACAATTCATGAACAGTAGGATTTAGATTACCCAAGGGCCCCCGAATTCAAACACAGTTTCACCTTCCTTTTGTAAATTATGACGATGTTGTCAAGGCTATTTTATCACTTAAACCGAAAAAGTCATACGGAATTGATGGAATATCAGCCTGGCTGCTACATCGATCCTATTAAAATATTATTGGACCATTAACCTATTTAATTAATGAGTCTTTCAGTCAAGGTCATTTCCCTGCAGTTTTCAAGCATTCAAGGATTATTCCGGTTTTCAAAGGGGGGGACAGATGTAGTGAAGAAAATTATCGTCCTGTAGCACTTATACCTAAACTATCAAAGATTCTTGAGAGGATTGTTCATTCCAGGTTGCTATTTCATCTGAATTGTCACAACTTTTTGTCAGGTCAGCAATTTGGATTTAGGCCAAAACGAAGCTCCATAGATGTCATTCTATCTTTTTTAAGCTCTATCATTGATCAACTTGAACGTCGAGAACCAGCCATAGGATTATTTTGTGATTTATCAAAAGCCTTTGATAGAGTTAATCATAGAACACTCTTACTCAAGCTTGAAATGTGTAGTGTTTAAAGTTTATCACTTTATGGTTCAAATCATATCTTGAGGACCAGTCTCAGTTTGTTGAGGTGCAGGGAATCAAATCAAAAACTTCCAAGGTCAGCTCAGGGGTACCCCAAGGGTCAATATTGGGCCCTCTACTTTTTCTCATTTATATCAATGACTTGGAATTTGAATTACTGCTCTGCAAGGCTCTGTTCTATGCAGACGATACAACTCTGCTTTTTGGTGGTCAGGAAGAGAGTATTCAGTTGACTGTGAATAGAGCAGTATTATCTATGAATGATTGGCTATCTGGAAATAGTCTATCATTAAATGTGGTCAAAACTAAATTTCTCCAGTTTCTGACAAAAAATAAGTCACCCTTTCCAATATCCATATGTGTAAATGGTAGGCACATTAGTGAATCCGCTACGTCTAAATTTCTGGGAGTTACTATTGATAAGCATTTCTCTTGGATTCCTCACATCACTGAAGTGTGCAGTAGACTTAGTAAAGTGTGTTTCTCACTGAGAATATTGAAGTCACTGTTAAATAAAGAATATTTACTTACTGTTTATCATGGCTGTTTTGCATCGGTGATGACTTATGCAATGAAAGCTTGGGGGTTCCCATCCCATTCCAATGAGGTGTTCAAGATACAAAAGCGTGCTATCCGAATTATAGAAGGCCTTCCAGTATATCATACATGTAGAGGGACTTTTAGCATACTTGGCATTATGACATTTTATGGTCTTCTCATTTATCGGTCTGTTATATATATAAGAAGGAATGGTGACCGTTTTACAACTGTAGGAGCTAGCCACAATTATTCTACAAGACATGGTACCAATTTGCTACTTCCCCAACATCGTCTTGCCTTGTCTGAAGGGGATATAAATGTCACTGGTCATAAAATTTATAGTAAATTACCAGATAGTTTGAAGTCGATTAATAATGATGCTTTGTTCAAAAAAAAACCTAAAAAAGTTTGTTGTAGAAGGAGAGTTTTACTCGTTGAATGAGTTTTTGTCTGGCTGACTTTTTCTGACCTTTTATTATGTTAACTAAATCCAAAAAACATGTTACCTATGTGTTTATAATTGTACTTATGACGACTGCGATATACAGACATTTCTTGTTATTGTATTTATGCAGAAAATAAAGAATTTGAATATATTAACACTAGCTATCTACAATATTAATTATAGAAAACATATTAGGATATATCATTCTAAATCGAATCCATAGTATATTGGTGTGTTTATTTTTTTAAGTATGAATAATTTGTTATTTTGATGAGTGTTAGCAGCTCAACCTAAATTTTTATTTCGACTGTAGTATAAATTTGAAAAGAGACAGTTTTGGGCATAAGCCTGTTGTGCCTCCACTATAACTCTATAAATAATTGTACGACTGAAAAAATAAATAAATAAATAAATTATAAATTCAATCTTTTGTTACAAATTTTATATGCTTTTACACTCCAGAGCAAAGCTCGGTCTCCCATATTCCTACACTATAAAACGAGCAATTTCTGTTTATATGTGTGTATTTCACCGGATCTCGAAAACGACTCTGATGATTCTCACGAAATTCAGAACATAGCAGGTATATAATATAAAAATTCGATTGCACTAGGTCTCATCCCTGGGAAAATTTGCTGAAGGACATTAAAAGGATATTATTTATCTTTGGAAAAACAGCTGATAATAATTATTTTGTCTCGTCTGTTGATGATGGAAGTGAGTGAGCGAGTTCATGTGTGTGGGACTGTGTCAAAAATTACTCAGCTGTTGAACTTTTGTAATCATTCAATCAGGTACTTAGTGTCTGTTGAAAAAAAGCCAGGCTATTTTTAATCATAATTAATTCCAGTAGAACCATCTTTTACTTTCCTTGCCCTATTACCATAGGTAAGGAAAGTATTGCTTTCCAAAAAAAATTAAGGTACCCCAATTTCTATTCGTTTCAAGATCCCCTGAGTCCAAAAAAGTGGTTTTTAAGTATTGGTGTGTGTGTGTGTACACGATATCTCATCTCCCAATTAACGGAATGACTTGAGATTTGGAACTTAAGGTCCTTACAATATAAGGATCTGACACAAACAATTTCCATCAAATGCAATTCAAGATGGCGGTTAAAATGGCGAAAATGTTGTGAAAAATAGGGTTTTTCGCGATTTTCTCAAGAACGGCTCCAACGATTTTGATCAAATTTATACCTAAAATACGCATTGATAAGCTCTATCAACTGTCACAGGTCCCATATCTGTAAAAATTTCAGGAGCTCCACCCCATCAATGCAAAGTTTGATTTCAGATTCCCAATTATCAGGCTTCAGATAAATTTTAAACAAAAGATTTCGAGTGAACTGTTTGCAACTTTTGATTCTATTAAATCATTCACTATGAAGAGATAGCAGACCTAGTGTGTCTTCAGTGTTATTGTCCTGTCACCAGCTGGCTCAGATCTTTGAATAGTAGACTTGAGATGCGCGTGAACCCCAGCGTCAGGTGATCAACTTGTTTTGAATTTATTTAACCTTTATGTTGTTTAGAATTATTTGTTAATTTAGAAATAGAAATTTATTATTACTGTAGGTTATTCAACATTAGTGTATCTGATAAATTCCCAGTAAAATGTTAAGTCCGCAAATCAATTATACCGATATTTACTATCAAGTTTTATTGATATTTTGAATATCGAATTGAAGATTCAATTTTTATTGAGAAAAAAAATGTAATATTACAACTACCCAGAATAAACTATCGTTTTTTTTTGCATAATCCTTTGTATATCTAGGTCCAAAACTATTCTACATTATAGGCTACATTATTATTGATAGCAGGAACAAAACCTCTCTCACAAATCTCACCAAAATTATAAAGCCTTGTTTGTTTCAACAACATGATTTAGACAGTTTACTTCAAGTATTATCTTAACATGTCAGATTATAGACTTAATCTGATTGTAATCTCTCCATGAATATTTTTGTGTGTATTATAAGGTTTCTGAATTGTATTGTGAACTGCTTTATGCTTCCCAATTGTTTCAATTTTGGCTCAATTAAATCAAATGTTGACTTCAACTTTCGTTCTCTGTGATCAGTATTTTCTAATAAATTTCCTATCATTTTACCACAATGGCCGCCGATAATTTAATGAGCAACTCTTACCTCTTATTATAAAATGTATACTTGAAAAAATTAAATGTCAATGAAAAATTGCTGCTAGTATAATTTTGAAACCATGATTGTATTTAACTGTTGTATTATTCAAAGGCAGAATAAAGTTCATTTTCATTTTCAACAAGTGAAATATGCGTTTTAGAGGAAACTTTGTAAGCACGGATGTGGAACGGCAGGAGAAGCCTCCACCAATTATGTAAGCAGGATGTGCCTTCACCAATTATGTAAGGGGGAAAACTATGATAACAAAAAAGAACAGAATAAATAGAACTTTAATTAATGAATCTTTAACATTTATACATTTGAACAAAACAAGATTAATTTGATTATAAAAACAATATTTGATATAAATTAATGGGGAAAAACACTCGCTTGCAGCTAATGATGATTCAATCTTTGTGGCTATGAAAATTTTAAGAACAATGATTCAATAGTCACCTACCTTTTTGAAATGGCTTCCCACTTTGGCATCCACTGGTTTATTCGCGACTTGAATATTTTAAAAGAACAAATATTAACTGAACCAATGAATAGGCTCAGAACCCGTCTCCCTTAACAATACAATTATTTTTATACCGCCCGATCTGTGACAGAATAACTGTATTATTAAACGAACCGAAATCTAGCCCTTTTCACTGGATCAGCCGGACTTAACTCTCAGTTCTATCGAACGAGCTCACTCTCTCCAACCAAAAGTTAAATTTTGGGTATTAAATATAAACTCAGTCAATGCCAAACATGAAAGCCATTTCAAGTACATATTTTTATCTGTCGCACAAGCGGCACGTTTGTTATTAAAAACAAAAGAGAAGCTAAGTTAATTTTGACAACAAATGTCGATGACAAAGATTGTTCATTAAACTTTTTTGAATTAAAACTCTAAAATCCTGATCAATATGAGATAAATATATGATTCATATATATTTCCCATATGATCAGGTGACAACTTTCATAAAAAATGATTGTAGAGGAAGATTTTTCGTGCAAAGAACAGTCATGAATGGTTATCAAAAGACAAGTGATATAAATAAGAAACTCCTGAAATTTAAGCGGTCATCTTGATTGTTTTCGAGGTATTTGCTTGTGATTTCTACTCATCATCATTGTGTTTCCCATTGTACTAGTCTAGTCCTAACAAAGAAATTAAGACATCTTCCAGTTTTGTTACCCGAAAATGACGATGGAGTGTCGTTTTAGTACATTTGCGCCCGGACTAATATGCTAATGTATCATGATTTATATTTTACAGGAAGAATGGCATATCATGTTCTGCTACTTGTTTGATTGGCCACAAGTTGTGAGGACAGCTTGTGAGTCGCTCTCCTCAAAGTGCCATATCCACACGATATTCATGTTTCTGGCCAAACTATCTACGAATTTCAGCTCTTATTACGCAAAAGAACGCATATTGACAGTAGGTTTTGCATCTATATCAGTTTTTAAAATATAATTTATAATGTACTTGAAAAAGTATCATGAATATTTCTAAAATCATTATTAGATCAAGCCTATACTATTGTACGTTATATTGAGCATAGGCTACAGTAATACAGTAGGGGATATGTAGAACTTGAAGCTTGACAAAAATAATCAAAAGCGTCCACCTCAATTCAGTTCGTAAGATTATGGATTTATATTGACAATGAAACAACAGTGTATCTATTTAGTGATGTTTAAATTACTCTGAAACAATAATCTGGCAAGTATTATTTTATGTATATTTCTATCAAGATAAAACCGGCACTTATAGGACAACTGACCTTTGTTTTGGTAAACACCACATGCTATTTGGTCAAAATAACGTTTAAAGAGATTTTCATTCGTTTTGAAAGAGTCTTATAATAATTTAAGATCACGCACCATTTATGTCATTAGTTTGAGGAATTCTGTATAGTAGATTACAGGCCACTATAAGATAATATATATCTATATCTTATTCAAATTAGCCAATAGATGAGAATTGTAATTAATTTCTCGATAATGCAAAGAATTTTAATAATAGAATGTTTTTTTTCTCACAGGAAAACAGAGAACAACTTTTGCCAGTGATGTTTGCAAGGATTTGTCTGATGAAGGCCATCGTAAGAGTAATGGAGAATGCATTCACAATTGTCGGCATTAGTCCTCTGTCTAGAATGTAGAAACATTGTCTTCCTCCAGCATTTTTGTCCTTCCTACGTACTGTATTTGGAATTCAACTGGCATGTTACAGAAAAGATACGGCAAATTCTTGAGGCTGTGCAAAAGGCTAAAAAAAAACTTTCTACTCGTGATATTTTTCGATTTGTATATCATCAAGCTATCATAATGAAAAAGTTTTCTCAGGAAAACATTTTTTCACCGATCATTATTTTTTGAGATATGAGCGCCGGAAGTTTGAATTTTTGGGACAGAACATTTCAAATTCATGGATTTATCTCTTACCGAATTTGAAATGTTCTGGCACAAAAATTTTAACTTTAGGCGCTCATATCTCAAAAAGTAATGATTGAAAAAAAATGTTTTCCTGAGAAAACGTTTTAATTTTGATAGCTTGATGATATACAAATCGAAAAACTTCGAAAAATATCACCATTAGAAATTTTATTTTTAGCCTTTGCACAGCCTTAAGCCGCAAGTTTCCCCCAACATAGTTCTTGAGCTGTTGGAATCTTGAAAATTCTAGTAAACCTAGTCTAGTAGGATACTGGACAAACCATAACCCTTATCAAATTCATCTTTGCTGGTCAATGCATGATATTAATGGAATTTACAAAAAATTTAAAGTAGTCATCGAATAACTTGAGTATTTTTATTGAAAGTCGATGTGATATTATGATTCAAAAAACTGTGTCAGTTATATCAAGTGTATCAGTATTTTCGAATAATTTCGGTTTTCGACTTGTGAATTTGCCTTACAAACAGCATAACCCTGAATCCTTTCACAAACCTCATAGCATACATTTATAAAAGAATTTACTTGTGTGAACAGTGAAAACTCTAGTTTGCTATTCATTCATGAAAACTGGTTATATAAGTTATAAAACTGACATCAAACCCATTTCTCTAGTTTTGAAGTAACGTCGAATTAACAACTTTACACTAATTTTAAAAATAGTGTATAATATTACAAATTATTTTCACTATCTCGTAAAACAGTCCAAGACTGTAATCAACAATACGGTAGTTTATATGTTAATCAAGAAAATAGTCAAATATTTATTTTATTACAAATATATCTACATTGACATTGATGATAGCTTATATTTTGCAAAACACTAACTCTAGGCCTATTGGTTAGGGCCATAAGTGTCAATGATTTTGGTTTTAAGAGATGATAAATTTTGAATTATACAACACTGTGATATGATAAACCATATGTTTTCGTTGTCATTGATTCATTCATAAATATCAAATGTTGTTGATCCGTTACTAGTAGAAAGTCATGTTCAATTTTATTTGATTAAAGCTCTACAAATGAAGAGTTTACTTATTTCAATTTAATCAAATAAAATGCCGACAAAGAAAAAGACAAAAACGATTGAAAACCGTAACTACGAAGAAGATAAGATGGAATCACATATTGACAAGTTTCTCAAGCCAAAGGAATTATCTATCGACCCAGATTCGCCTACGGCAGAGAGAGAGTGGAAACATTGGAAAAAGACGTTCGAAAATTTCTTAGAAGGAACGACAACCAAAGACAAAATGAAAATATTGGTAAACTTCTTATCACCTGCTTTATACGAAATTGTGGAAAGCTATACTTCATATGAAGAAACTATATCCATGTTGGAAGATATGTTCGTTAAACCAAAGAACGAAATTTATGCACGATACTGCCTTGCTAATGCAAAACAACAAATAGGTGAGTCCATTGATCACTACTATTCTGAACTAAAAAGATTAAGCTTATCATGTAACTTCACTAGAGTGTCAGCCGAAGAAAACAAAAACGAGCATATTAGAGATGCTCTTGTTTCAGGGTTATGTTCTATTGAAATTAAAGAGAAACTTTTTCAACAAGGAGATTTGAGTCTACAAGAAACCGTTTCCCAAGCACGTGTTCTTGAATCCGCAAAAACATATGCCGACTCCTTTAAAAGTACTTGTTATACAAACTCTGTTGAAGAAAATAAAAACATAAGCTTGAGTGAATCTTTCTCAGATGTTAATGCTGTAACCCAAAATCGACAGGCAATTGTAGAGAAACCCGTTCAATGCCAACGTTGCGGATATAAAAAACACTCAAATTCTCAAGAATGTCCTGCAATAGGAAAGACTTGTCATAAATGTTCCCGAATTGGACACTTTTCCCATGTGTGTAAAAGTAAAACGCTCAAAGAAAAACTAACTACGTCAACTATTACTGCAGCTGGTATAGCCAGTAATCTTTCTAAAGCTACAATTATTATTGTTTCGGTGAATGGAATAAATACACCAGCTCTTATTGATACCGGAAGTGTTGCCAGTTTTATTGATGAAAAATTTGCAAAAACAAATAAATTTAAAACTGCATCAGATTCTTGTTTTATAAGATTTGCATCTGTTCAACATAACACCGCTACAAAAGCATGTGTTTATAGCAATATTGTGTACAAAGGAAATGAATACAACAATATTAAACTCTTGGTATTAAAAGAATGCTGTTGCAATGTGATACTTGGTCACGATTTTTTGATGAATCACTCTACAATAAGTTTAGCATTCAATGGTAATAAACAGCCTCTTGTAATAGATAATAATTCTACAACCACACCACCCTTGAAAGATTGCCTCTTGGTGGAGGCCATGATAAAACCATGTTCCCTTTTCAATGACTTGACTCCCGATTGCCACCCAATAACTACCCGATCCAGAAGACACCCACAAGATGACTATGAATTCATGAAGAATGAGGTCAATCGCCTCCTTACAGAAGGAATAATTGAGGAAAGCCAGTCCAGTTGGCGTGCCCAGCCTTTCATTGTAACCAATGGACAGAAGAAACGAATGGTCATAGACTATTCACAGACTATTAATAAATTCACAAATTTAGACGCATACCCTCTCCCATTGATCGAAGATCTTGTAAACACAATTGCCAAGTACAATATTTTTAGTACTGTAGATTTCAAGTCAGCTTACCATCAAATATCGATTCTTGAGAATGAACGACATTACACTGCCTTTGAAGTAGGCCGAAAACTTTATCAGTTCAAACGAATACCATTCGGAGTAACCAATGGAGTAGCTGCCTTCCAACGTACAATAAACGGACTTATAGAAAGAGAGAATTTGAACGACTGCTTTGCCTATTTGGATGATGTTGTCATTTGCGGTTCAGATCAAGAAGAACATGACAGAAATCTTAAGAAATTTCAACAAGTAATTGAATTGTATGGGTTGACTATAAATGAAGAAAAATGTAAATTTTCAAAAAAATCATTGAAGTTCCTTGGGTATGAGATAAAACATGGAGAAATTAAACCTGACCCAGAACGCCTTGCACCACTCATGAACTTTCCACCCCCAAGAAATGCTAAAGAAATGAAACGACTCATGGGATTACTGGCTCAATACTCCCGATGGATTAAAAACTTTTCTCAAAAGATTCACCCCCTTGTCCACATACAGAAATTCCCTCTATCTCAAGATCAGATGGAAACTTTGGAATTGTTGAAAAATGAAATTGCTTCCGCGGTACTGCTCTTTGTTGATGAAAATGTACCATTCATAATTGAGACAGATGCATCAGATTTTGCAATTGGTGCAACATTAACACAAAATTCTCGACCAGTAGCCTTTTTCTCACGAACTTTGTCCCAAAGTGAAACCAGGCATTCAGCTGTTGAGAAAGAAGCCTATGCCATTGTGGAGTCTATAAGAAAATGGAGACACTATTTACTACGAAAACAATTCACTTTGATCACTGACCAAAAATCAGTCACATTCATGTTTGGCACTCAACACAATAGAAAAATAAAAAATGAAAAGATACAAAGGTGGCGCCTAGAATTATCTGAATACAAATTCAACATAGTCTACAGACCTGGAAAAGAAAATGCACCAGCTGATGCACTCTCTCGTATATGTATTACAGCTGGTTGTTCAACATTGAACTCAGCTTTGGCAAAATACCATGATGAACTTTGTCACCCTGGTGTAACTCGTTTCTACCACTGGCTCAGAATGAAAAATCTCCCCTATACTGTAGATGATGTAAGGAAAATTTGCTCCAATTGTGCAATTTGCTCTGAAATAAAACCACAGTATATGAAGACAAAAGGAAATCTCATAAAGGCAACAAAACCTTTTGAACGAATTAATATGGACTTCAAAGGACCCGTACAATCAAAAACAAGAAATAAATACCTACTGGTGATGGTTGATGAGTACTCAAGATTCCCTTTTGTATTTCCTTGTCCAGACATGACTGCGAGAACAGTCATAAATTGCCTGGTCTCATTAATATCAATGTTTGGCCTTCCAAGCTATATTCACACAGACAGAGGAACATCCTTCATGTCAACTGAGTTGAAGAGCTTTCTTGGCTCAAAAGGGATAGCAACTAGTAGATCAACGCCTTACAATCCGAGAGGGAATGGTCAAGTAGAGCGATATAATGGAATTATATGGAAAGCAATAACACTAGCTCTAAGATCACGAGGACTTGATTCAAATCGATGGGAGGAAGTGTTGCCTGATGCACTTCACTCTATTCGATCTCTTTTGTGTACTACAACAAATTGCACCCCTCATGAACGAATGTTCCTACACATGAGATCCTCAACAAATGGACAGTCACTACCATCTTGGCTAATGAGCCCAGGACCAGTTTGGCTGAAGAAAATGAACCGAAATTCAAAGCAAGATTCATCAGTAGAAGAAGTTGAATTGATTGAGGCAAACCCAGAGTATGCTCACATTCGTCGCCCTGATGGACAAGAGTCCACTGTGTCGCTCCGTCATCTTGCCCCTAAGATAACACGAAAATCTAGCCGGGTAGAATGATATGATAAACCATATGTTTTCGTTGTCATTGATTCATTCATAAATATCAAATGTTGTTGATCCGTTACTAGTAGAAAGTCATGTTCAATTTTATTTGATTAAAGCTCTACAAATGAAGAGTTTACTTATTTCACACTGTAAACTGAAGTTATTCTGATATTCATTAATATCAATCTCTTTATAATTTCGCAACCAACATTTGTCAATGTCTAATGACGAAAGTTTTTAAGGCTAAGTGACCTAGATAATTTTATTTATTAGCATTGAATTAATAACTTGGATTTATTGTAGTTCTTCCATTGAAACAATTTATTTCTTTTGATCTCTCATGTAAGCGTCCAAATAGCTGTATTTGTAAGCTCAAATTCCAGTATTTCAAAAACCAGGATCAATGAAATCACTTATCCAATATGAGAGCTTTTTGCTGTCAGTAAACACAAAACCACTTTTCTCAGCAAATATACAACAAAGTTTAAGAACTTTTAAAGAAGAACTTTCTAGACATCCTGTAAGAGTATATTGCCTAAAGGTTTGACAATCTTTATTTTATAGTTTGTGTAAAAAATGTTGAGAATTGGCCCTCCATCCGAAGAAATTACAGGGTTGCCAAATCGTGTAAAATTGCAAATTTCCAATTCAAAGTCAGAATTGGATGTAGAATATCATCCCCGATATCCTAGTAGTACTAAAAAGGTTTAGGGTTGAAGGATTAAGAGGAAATTTAACTTTTATGATAAAATGGAAACATCGCGAAGATTTGTTTTTCTTTTGAATATCACTTCTCTCAGAATCATGGGGCGTCGTAATGCTTAATAATTTTATATCAAATTAACGGTGAGAATATGTCTCCTTCCTATTGGTATCTGGATCATTTTTATCCGACTTATAGTTATTTTTTAATTAATGGTTATGTTTATCAATGTCGAGAAATTTCGAGCAGAAAACATGACATTTTTTGCATGCTACAAACTTTTTTGTTTCAAAAAAGATAAGTAGGTGGTGAAAGCGAAAAAGTTTCTCACAAATAATTGAAATTATTTTTCCAATAATTGTCAAAAGTAGTCGGAAGATCGTATTTTGGTCTCCAAGGAATTTTAAAGTTAGGAGAGCGGCTGCATGGTATGCATTGTGTACCAAATTTTATGCTATAATAATAAATTATAATAATAATATCGTGTGACCTGGCTGGCTCAGATAATGCTGAAGGCTGGCAATTTACAACATATTTGACTGAATTATTTCAAACGCAAGCAGCTGATTGCATCTAGAAAGGCTGTAATGAAACACTGCTTGGATTATTCAACGCGTGGTTGTCATTTTCACTATATTTATGGCTTGCAGTTGCTGAATTTTTCAATCGTTCTGTATTTTGTTACTTTCCTTGCCCTATTACCATAGGTAAGGAAAGTATTGCTTTCCGAAAAAAATTAAGGTACCCCAATTTCTAAATTTCCATAGGTTTCAAGGTCCCCTGAGTCCAAAAAGTGGTTTTTGGGTATTGGTCTGTATGTATGTGTGTGTATGAGTGTATGTGCGTCTGTGTACACGATATCTCATATCCCAATTAACGGAATGACTTGAAATTTGGAACTTAAGATCCTTACAATATAAGGATCCGACACGAAAAATTTCGATCAAAAGCAATTCAAGATGGCGGCTAAAATGGCAAAAATGTTGTCAAAAACAGGGTTTTTCGCTATTTTCTCAAAAACGGCTCCAACGATTTTGATTAAATTTATACCTAAAATAGTAATTGATAAGCTCTATCAACTGCCACAAGTCTCATATCTGTAAAAATTTCAGGAGCTCCGCCCCATCTATGCAAATTTTGATTTTAGATTCTCAATTATCAGGCTTCAGATGCAATTTAAACAAAAAATTTTGAGCGGAAAATATTGAGCATGAAAATCTCTACAATTAATGTCACACCTAAAATTGAAAATAAGCACGAAATTCGAGAAAATGTTATTATTTCAATTATTGCAAACTGTTGGCAACTGTTGATTCTATTAAATGATTCACTATGAAGAGATAGCAGACCTCGTATGTCTCAAGCGTTATTGTCACCAGCTGGCTCAGATCTTTGTTTATAAGTAGACTTGAGATGCGCGAGAACACTAGCGTCAGGTGATCAATTTTCATAACGGCAAGGAAAGTTGTGTGAGTGCGCCACACCAGATTTTTTTTGTTGATCCCAGCTATTGATAGCATATGGTGGCACACCATTCAGCCGCTATCCTTGACTTTGAAACTCCTGAGAAGCCAAAATACGTTCTTCCGAGTACGTTTGACAATTGGAAAAATAATTTCAATTTTTTGTGAGAAACTTTCTCGCTTTCACCACCTACTTATTTTATGAAACAAAAAAGTTTCTAGCATGTCAAAAATTTCATGTTTTCTGTTTGAAATGTAAACATTGACAAACATAATCATTATTAAAAAATAACTATAAAGCTGCGTTTACACCGAGTTATTAATAACACGAGTTATTAACAAAAAGTTATTAACTTGACTGAATCGTCAAAAATTTCTCTTGACAAAAGTTAATAACCATAGCCACCTCTAATACAAGGCCCCGGCCTACGATATTGCAACGTCGCAGTGTAGGCCTAGAATCTAATACATGATTGGTGAATAAGATCAGCTGGTATTTTTTAAATCTCTTTCACCAATCATGTATTAGATTCTAGGACTACACTGCGACGTTGCAATATCGTAGGCCGGGGCCTTGTATTAGAGGTGGCTATGTAATAACTCATGTTTGTAACAGAAAATTCCTTGTTATTAACAAGATCTTGTTATCAATATAATTGACTTCGATATGATTTCATTCAACGAGACTACTCAAATGATATAACAGCCGGAATAAAAAGCAAAAAATTGTCTTCAAATTTGAATTGAAACATGTGTCTGATCATTAAAATAATGATCTTCATCTGATCTAATGTAAATAAATTATCACTTTTCTGTATAGGGCTACTTGTAATATAAATATAAAGAAAATAAAAATCTCAGTACCCTTTTTTGAAATATTTCATCATAACATGTTTCGGACATTTATTGCATTTTCAAGTGTGTGATGAAATATTTCAAAAAAGGGTACTGAGATTCTTATTTTCTTTATATTTAAATAAATTATAATTGACCGAACGAAGTAAGATTCAAGTCGACGGTTTGGCATTTCTCTTAATGTTTGAATGTTCAAATGTTTATATGTTGCGCATTTACGGCGAAACGCGGTAAAAGATTTTCATGAAATTTGACAGGTAT